>NW_019265155.1:0-11067 GCF_002742605.1 Olea europaea var. sylvestris
TGTTCGTTTCGGGTGAATTGCTAGTCTAGTTCAATTGGAATCAAGCCAATGAAAAGTGGTTTTTGATTTCATGAAAACTTTGGATTTGTTCGTCTTGGGCGAATTGCTAGTCTAATTCGATTGGAATCGAGCCATTGAAAAGTGGTTTTTGATTTCATGATAACTTTGGGTTGGTTCTTTTTTGGTGAACTGCTAGTATAATTCGATTTGAATAGAGCAAATGAAAAGTGGTTTTTGGTTTCTTGACAACTTCGGGTTTATTTGTATTTGGCGAAGTGCTAGTCTAAATCGGTTAGAACCGAGCTAACGAAAAGTTGTTTTTGATTTCATGATGACTTCGGGTTTTTTTCATTTTTGGCGAATTGCTAGTCTAATTCGATTGGAATCGAGCCAACGAATAGTGGTTTTTGATTTCATGATAATTTTGGGTTTGTTGGTTTTCGGTGAGTTGCTTGTCTAATTCGATTGGAATCGAGCCAATGAAAATTGGTTTGTGATTTCATGGTAAGTTCGGGGTTGTTCATTTTTGGCGAATTGTTAGTCTAATTCGATTGGAATCGTGCCAATGAAAAGTGGTTTTTGATTTCATGATAACTTCAGGTCTGATCGTTTTGGACAAATTGCCAATCTAATTCGATTGGAATTGAGCCGATGAAAAGTGGTTTTTGATTTCATGAAAACTTCGGGCTTGTTCGTGTTTGGCGAATTGCTAGTCTAATTCGATTGGAATCGAGCAAATGAAAAGTGGTTTTTGATTTCATGATAACTTATGGTTTGTTCGTCTTTGGCGAATTGCTAGTCTAATTCGATTGGAATCTAGCCGATGAAAAGTGGTTTTTGATTTCATGAAAACTTCGGGTTTGATCGTTTTTGAGAAATTGCTAGTCTAATTCGATTGGAATCGAGCCAATGAAAAGTGATTTTTGATTTCATGATAAATTTGGGTTTGTTCATTTTTGGCGAATTGCCAGTCTAATTTGATAGGAATCTAGCCAATGAGAAGTGGTTTTTGATTTGATGATAACTTTGGGCTTGATCGTTTTCGGAAAATTGCTAGCCTAATTCGATTGGAATCGAGCCAATGAAAAGTAGTTTTTGATTACATGATAACTTCGGGTTTCTTCATTTTTGGCGAGCTGCTAGTCTAATTCGATTGGAATCGAGTCAACGAAAAGTGGTTTTTGAATTCATGATAACTTCGGGTTTGTTCGTTTTCGATGAATTGCTTGTCTAATTCGATTGGAATTGTGCAAATGAAAAGTGGTTTTTGATTTCTTGATAACTTCAGGTTTTTCATTTTTTGCGAATTATTAGTCTAATTGGATCATAAACGAGCCAATGAAAAGTGGTTTTTGATTTCATTATAACTTCGGTTTTGTTCATTTTTGGCGAACTACTAGTCTAATTCGATTGGATTCGAGCCGACGAAATGTGATTTTTGATTTCATGATAACTTCGGATTTTTTGGTTTTCAAAAAATTGCTTGTCTAATTCAATTGGAATCGAGCTAATGACATGTGGTTTTTTATTTCATGATAACTTCGATTCTGTTCGTTTTTGGCGAATTGTTAGTCTAATTCGATAGGAATCGAGCCAATAAAAAGTGGTGTTTGATTTCATGATAACTTCGGATTTGTTCGTTTCTAGAGAATTGCTCGTCTAAGTCGAATGGAATCGAGCTAATGTAAAGTGGATTTTGATTTCATGATAACTTCGGGTTTATTTATTTTTGGCGAACTGCTAGTCTAATTTGATTGGAATCGAGCCAACGAAAAGTGGTTTTTGATAACATGACAACTTCGGGTTAGTTTGTTTTGGGCGAATTGCTAGTCTAATTCGGTTGGAATCGAGCCAATGAAAAGTGGTTTTTAATGTCTTGAAAACTTTAGGTTTATTCGTTCTTGGCGAGTTGCTAGTCTAATTAGATTGGAATCTAGCTATTGAAAAGTGATTTTTGATTTCATGATAACTTCGGGTTTGATCGTTTTAGGAGAATTGCTAGTCTAATCGATTGGAATCGAGCCAATGAGAAGTGGTTTTTGATTTCATGATAACTTCGGGTTTTTTCGTTTCGGGCGAATTTACTAGTCTAATTCGATTGGAATCAAGCCAATGAAAAGTGGTTTTTGATTTCATGAAAACTTTGGGTTTGTTCGTCTTGGGCGAATTGCTAGTCTAATTCGATTGGAATCGAGCCATTGAAAAGTGGTTTTTGATTTAATGATAACTTTGGGTTTGTTCTTTTTTGGCGAACTGCTAGTCTAATTCGATTTGAATAGAGCAAATGAAAAGTGGTTTTTGGTTTCTTGACAACTTCGGGTTTATTCGTATTTGGCGAAGTGCTAGTCTAAATCGGTTAGAATCGAGCTAACGTAAAGTTGTTTATGATTTCATGATGACTTCGGGTTTTTTCGTTTTTGGCGAACTGCTAGTCTAATTCGATCGGAATCGAGCCAACGAATAGTGGTTTTTGATTTCATGACAATTTTGGGTTTGTTCGTTTTTGGCGAATTGCTTGTCTAATTCGATTGGAATCGAGCCAATGAAAATTGGTTTGTGATTTCATGGTAAGTTCGGGGTTGTTCATTTTTGGCGAATTGTTAGTCTAATTCGATTGGAATCGTGCCAATGAAAAGTGGTTTTTGATTTCATGATAACTTCGGGTCTGATCGTTTTGGACAAATTGCCAATCTAATTCTACTGGAATCAAGCCAATGAAAAGTGGTTTTTGATTTCATGAAAACTTCGGGCTTGTTCCTGTTTGGGGAATTGCTAGTCTAATTCGATTGGAATCGAGCAAATGAAAAGTGGTTTTTGATTTCATGATAACTTATGGTTTGTTCGTCTTTGGCGAATTGCTAGTCTAATTCGATTGGAATCTAGCCGATGAAAAGTGGTTTTTGATTTCATGAAAACTTCGGGTT
Organism: Olea europaea var. sylvestris; assembly: GCF_002742605.1. Lineage (NCBI taxonomy): Eukaryota > Viridiplantae > Streptophyta > Magnoliopsida > Lamiales > Oleaceae > Olea > Olea europaea. Next base: position 2,925 of record NW_019265155.1, read on the forward strand.
TGATCGTTTTTGAGAAATTGCTAGTCTAATTCGATTGGAATCGAGCCAATGAAAAGTTGTTTTTGATTTCATGATAAATTTGGGTTTGTTCATTTTTGGTGAATTGCCAGTCTAATTTGATAGGAATCTCGCCAATGAGAAGTGGTTTTTGATTTGATGATAACTTTGGGCTTGATTGTTTTCGGAAAATTGCTAGCCTAATTCGATTGGAATCGAGCCAATGAAAAGTAGTTTTTGATTACATGATAACTTCGGGTTTCTTCATTTTTGGCGAGCTGCTAGTCTAATTCGATTGGAATCGAGTCAACGAAAAGTGGTTTTTGAATTCATGACAACTTCGGGTTTGTTCGTTTTCGATGAATTGCTTGTCTAATTCGATTGGAATCGAGCAAATGAAAAGTGGTTTTTGATTTCTTGATAACTTCAGGTTTTTCATTTTTTACGAATTATTAGTCTAACTGGATCAGAATCGAGCCAATGAAAAGTGGTTTTTGATTTCATGATAACTTCGGTTTTGTTCATTTTTGGCGAAGTACTAGTCTAATTCGATTGGATTCGAGCCGACGAAAAGTGATTTTTGATTTCATGATAACTTTGGGTTTGTTTGTTTTCAAAAAATTGATTGTCTAATTCAATTGGAATCGAGCTAATGACATGTGGTTTTTTATTTCATGATAACTTCGATTCTGTTCGTTTTTGGCGAATTGTTAGTCTAATTCGATAGGAATCGAGCCAATAAAAAGTGGTGTTTGATTTCATGATAACTTCGGATTTGTTCGTTTCTAGAGAATTGCTCGTCTAAGTCGAATGGAATCGAGCTAATGTAAAGTGGATTTTGATTTCATGATAACTTCGGGTTTATTTATTTTTGGCGAACTGCTAGTCTAATTTGATTGGAATCGAGCCAACGAAAAGTGGTTTTTGATAACATGACAACTTCGGGTTAGTTTGTTTTGGGCGAATTGCTAGTCTAATTCGGTTGGAATCGAGCCAATGAAAAGTGGTTTTTGATTTCTTAAGAACTTTAGGTTTATTCGTTCTTGGCGAGTTGCTAGTCTAATTCGATTGGAATCTAGCTAATGAAAAGTGATTTTTGATTTCACGATAACTTTGGGTTTGATCGTTTTGGGAGAACTGTTAGTCTAATTCGATTGGAATCGAGCCAACGAGAAGTGGTTTTTGATTTCGTGACAATTTTGGGTTTGTTTGTTTTCGACGAATTGCTTGTCTAATTCGACTGGAATCGAGCCAATGAAAAGCGGTTTTTGATTTTGCCATAACATTGGGTTTGTTCATTTTTTGGCGAATTGTTAGTCTAATTCGATTGGAATCGAACCAATGAAAAGTGGTTTTTGATTCGTTTTCGGCAAATTGCTAGTCTAATTCGATTGGAATCGAGCCAATAAAAAGTGGTTTTCGATCTCATGAAAACTTCAGCCTTGTTGTTTTTGGCGAATTTCTAGTCTAATCGATTGGAATCGAGCCAATGAAAAGTGGTTTTTGATTTCATGATAACTTTGGGTTTGTTCATTTTCGACGAATCGCTAGTCTAATTCGATTGGAATCGAGCCAATGAAAAGTAGTTTTTGATTTCTTGAAAACTTCGGCTTTGATCGTTTTCTGCAAATAGCTAGTCTAATTCAATTGAAATCGAGCCAATGAAAATTGGTTTTTGATTTCATGAAATATTCGGGTTTGTTCATTTTATGCGAATTGCTAGTCTAATTCGATTAGCATCGAGCCACTGAAAAGTTGTTTTTGATTTCATGACAACTTCGGGTTTGATCTTTCACTGGTCTAATTCGTTTGGAATCAAGCCAATGAAAAGTGGGTTTTGATTTCATGATAATTTCAGGTTTGTTCATTTTTGGCGAGTAGCTAGTCTAATTCGATTGGAATCGAGTGAAAGAAAAGTGGATTTTGATTTCATGATAACTTCGAGTTTGTTGATTTTTAAATAATTGCCAGTCTAATTCGATTGGAATCGAGCCAATGAAAAGTGTTTTTGATTTCTTGCTAACTTTGTGGTTGTTCATTTTCGACAAATTGCTTCTCTAATTCGATTGGAATCGAGCGAATGAAAAGTGGTTTTTAATTTCATGATAACTTCGGGTTTTTTCATTTTTAACGAATTGTTAGTCTAATTCGACTGGAATTGAGCCAATGAAAAGTGGCTTTTGATTTCATGATAACTTTGAGTTTGTTCATTTTTGGCGAAACACTAGTCTAATTCGATTGGAATCGAGTCAATGAAAAGTGGCTTTCGATTTATTGATAACTTCGGGTTTGTTCGTTTTTAGCGAAATGCTAGTCTAATTCGATTGGAATCAAGCCAATGAAAAGTGATTTTTGATTTCATGATGACTTCAGGTTTGTTCGTCTTTGGCGAATTGCAATTGTAATTAAATTGGAATTGAGCCAATGAAAACTGGTTTTTGATTTCATGATATCTTCAGGTTTGTTCCTTTTTGGCGAAATGCGTGTCCAAGTCGATTGGAATCGAGTTTGATTTCATGATAACTTCGGGATTGTTCCGTTTTGGCAAATTTCTTGTCTAATTCGATTGGAATCGTGCCTGTAAAAAGTGGTTTTTGATTTCATGATAACGTTGGGTTTGTTCGTTTTTGGCGAATTGCTACTCTAATTCGATTGGAATCGAGCCAATGAAAAGTGGTTTTTGATTTCATGATAGCTTCGGGGTTGTTCGTTTTTTGCTAATTGCTTGTTGGATTTGATTGGAATTGAGCCAATGAAAAGTGGTTTTTAATTTCTTGATAACATCGAGTTTGTTCGTTTTTGGCAAATCAATAGTCTAATTCGATTGGAATCGAGCCAATGAAAAGTGGTTTTTAATTTCATGATAACTTCGGGTTTGTTCATCTTTGGCGAATTGCAAGTCTAATTAGGAATCGAGCCAATGAAAAGTGGCTTTCGATTTAATGATAACTTCAGGTTTGTTCGTTTTTAGCCAAATGCTAGTCTAATTTGATTGGAATCAAGCCAATGAAAAGTGGTTTTTGATTTCATGATAACTACATGTTTGTTCATCTTTGGCGAATTGTAAGTCTAATTAAATTGGAATCGAGCCAATGAAAAATGATTTTTGATTTCATGATAACTTCAGGTCTGTTCGGTTTTGGCAAATTGCTTTTCTGATTTTATTGGAATCAAGCCTATAAAAAGTGGTTTTTGATTTCATGATAAAGTCGGGTTTGTTCATTTTTGGCAAATTGCTACTCTAATTCGATTGGAATCGAGCCAATGAAAAGTGGTTTTTGATTTTATGATAACTTCGGGGTTGTTCATTTTTTGCTTATTGCTTGTCGAATTCGATTGGAATCGAGCCAGTGAAAAGTGTTTTTAATTTCATGATAACATCGGGTTTGTTCGATTTTTCAAAATGACTAGTCTAATTCCATTGGAATCGAGCCAATGAAAAGTAGTTTTTAATTTCATGATAACTTCGGGTTTGTTCGTCTTTAGCGAATTGCAAGTCTAATTAAATAGGAATCGAGCCAATGAAAAGTGGTTTTTGATTTCATGATAACTTCGGGTTTGTTCTTTTTTGGCAAAATGCTAGTCTAATTCGATTGGAATCGATCCAATGAAAAGTGATTTTTGATTTCATGATAACTTCGGGTTTGTTCGTCTTTGGTGAATTGCTTATCTAATTCGATTGGAATCTAGCCAATGAAAAGTGGTTATTGATTTCATGATAACTTCGGGTTTGTTCGTTTTTGGCAAATTGCTTGTCTAATTCTTTCGGAATCGAGCCAATGATAATTGGTTTTTTATTTTATGTTAACATCGGTTTTGTTCATTTTTGGCGAATTGCTGGTCTAATTCGATTGGAATCGAGCCAATGAAAAGTGGTTTTTGATTTCATGATAATTTCGGGTTCGTTAGCTTTCAACGAATTGTTTGTTTAATTCGATTGGAATAGAGCCAATGAAAAGTGGTTTTTGATTTCCAGATAACTTCGGGTTTGTTCATTTTTGACGAATTGTTAGTCAAATTCGATTGGAATCAAGCCAATCAAAAGTGGTTTTTGCTTTCATGATAACCTCGGGTTTATCCTTTTCGACAAATTGCTTGTCCAATTCGATTGGAATCGAGCCAATGAAAAGTGGTTTTTGATTTCATGAAAACTTCGGGCTTGTCTGGTTTTCGCGAATTGCTAATCTAAGTCGATTGGAATCGAGCCAATGAAAAGTGGTTTTTGATTTCATGATAACTTCGGGTTTGTTCTTTTTGGCGAATTGGTAGTCTAGTTCGATTGGAATCGAGCCAATGAAAAAGGTTTTTTGATTTCATGAAAACTTCGGGTTTGATCATTTTCGGCAAATTGCTAGTCTAATTCGATTGGAATCGAGCCAATGAAAAGTGGTTTTTGATTTCATGATAAATTTGGGTTTGTTCCTTTTTGGTGAATTACTAGTCTAATTCGATTCAAATCAAGCCAATGAAAAGTGGTTTTCGATTTGATGACAACTTCGGATTTGTTCGTCTTTGGTGAATTGCTAGTCTAATTCGATTGGAACCGACCAATGAAAAGTGATTTTTGATTTCGTGGGAATTTTGGGTTTGTTCATTTTTGGCAAATTGCTTGTCTAATTCGATTTGGGTTTGTTCATTTTTGGCAAATTGCTTGTCTAATTCGATTAGAATCGAGTCAATGAAAAGTGGTTTTTGATTTCGTGGTAACATCGACTTTGTTCCTTTTTGGCAAATTGCTGGTCTAATTTGATTGGAATCGAGCCAAAGAAACGTGGTTTTTGATTTCATAATAACTTCGAGTTTGTTCGTTTTTGACGAATTGCTTGTCAAATTCGATTGGAATCGAGCCAATAAAAAGTGGTTTTTGATTTCATTATAACTTCGGCTTTCTTCATTTTTGGCGAATTGATAGTCTAATTTGATTGGAATCGAGCCAATTAAAAGTGGTTTTTGATTTCATGATAACTTCAGGTTTGTTCATTTTTGGCAAATTGCTAGTCTAATTCGATTAGATTCGAACGAGTGAAAAGTAATTTTTGATTTCATGATAACTTCGGGTTTGTTTATTTTTGGCGAACTGCTAGTCTAATTCAATTGGAATCGAGTCAATGAAAAGTGGTTTTTGATTTCATGATAACTTCGGGTTTGTTCTTCTTGGCGAATTGTTAGTCTAATTTGATTGGGACCGAGCAAATGAGAAGTGGTTTTTCATTTGAAGATAACTTCTGGTCTGATCGTTTTTTGGTGAATTGCTAGTCTAATTCGATTGGAATCAAGACAATGAAAAGTGGTTTTTGATTTCATGATAACTTTGGGTTTGTAAGTTTTTGGCGAATTGCGAGTCCAATTTGATTGGAATCGAGATAATGAAAAGTGACCTTTGATTTCATAATAACTTTGACTTTGTTCTTTTTTGGCGAATTGCTAGTCTAATTCGATTGGAATCGAGCCAACGAAGAGTGGTTCTTGATTTCATGATAACTTCGGATTTGTTCATTTTCGGAGAATTACTTGTCTAATTCGATTGGAATGGAGTCAATGATAAGTTGTTTTTTATTTCATTATAACTACGAGTTTCTTCATTTTTGGCGAAATGCTAGTCTAATTCGATTTGAATCGAGCAAATGAACAGAGGTTTTTGATTTCATGATAGCTTCGGGTTTGTTTATTTTTGGAGAATTGCTAGTATAATTCTATTAGAGAGCCAGTGAAAAGTGGCTTTTGATTTCATGATAACTTCGGGTTTGTTCGTTTTTGGCAAATTGCTTGTCTAATTCGCTTGGAATCGAGCCAATGAAAAGTGGCTTTTGATTTCATGATAACATCCAGTTTGTTCCTTTTTGGCGAACTGCTGTTCTAATTCGATTGGAATCAATCCAATGAAAAGTGATTTTTAATTTCATGATTACTTCGGGTTTGTTCATTTTTGGCGAATTGCTTGTCTAATTCGATTAGAATCGAGCTAATGAAAAGAAGTTTTTGATTTCATGATAACTTCGGGTTTGTTCGTTTTCAACAAATTGCTTGTCTAATTTGATTGGAATCGAGTCGATGAAAAGTCATTTTCGATTTCATGATAACTTCAGGTTTGTTCGTTTTCGACGAATCGCTTGTCTAATTCGATTGGAATCGAGCCAATGAAAAGTGATTTTTCATTTCATGATAACTTCAGGTTTGTTCATTTTTGGCGAATTGTTAGTCAATTCGATTGGAAACGAGACAATGAAAAGTGGTTTTTCATTTCATGATAACCTCGGGTCTGATCGTTTTTGGGCGAATTGCTAGTCTAATTCGATTGGAATCGAGCCAATAAAAACTTGTTTTTGGTTTCATGATAACTTCGAAATTGCTCATTTTTTGGCAAATTGCTAGTCTAATTCGATTGGAATCAAGCTAATGAAAAGCGGCTTTTGATTTCATGATAACTTCGGCTTTGTTCATTTTTGGCGAATTGCTAGTTTAATTCGATTGGAATCGAGCCAACGAAGAGTGTTTTTTGATTTCATTATAACTTCAGGTTTGTTCGTTTTCGGCGAAATGCTTGTCTAATTCGATTGGAATCGAGCCAATGATAAGAGGTTTTTGAATTCATTATAACTTCGGGTTTCTTCATTTTTGGGAAAATGCTAGTCTAATTCGATTGGAATCAAGCAAATGAAAAGTGGTTTTTGATTTCATGATAATTTCGGGTTTATTCGTCTTCGACGAATTGCTAGTCTAATTCATTGGAATCGAGCCAATGAAAAGTGTTTTTGATTTCATGATATCTTCGGGTCTGTTCATTTTTGGAAAATTGCTTGTCTAATTCGATTGGAATAGATCCAATAACAAGTGGTTTTTGATTTCATGATAACTTCGGATTTGTTCATTTTTGGCGAATTGCTAGTTTAATTCGATTGGAATTGAGCGAATGAATAGTGGTTTTTGATTTCATCATAACTTCGGGTTTGCTCTTTTTGGGGAATTGCTAGTCCAATTCAATTGGAATAGAGCCAATGAAAAGTGGTTTTTGATTTCATGATAACTTCGGGTTTTTTCTTTTTGGCGAATTGGTAGTCTAATTCGATTGAAATAGAGCCATTGAAAAGTGGTTTTTGATTTCATGATAAATTCGGGATTGTTCATTTTTGGCGAATTGGTAGTCTAATTCGATTCGAATCGAGCCATTGAAAAGTGGCTTTCGATTTCATGATAACTTCGAGTTTGTTCAATTTTTACGATTTCCTAGTCTAATTCTATTGGAATTGAGCCCATGAAAAGTGGTTTTTGATTTCATAATAACTTCGGGTTTCTTCATTTTTAGGGAATCGCTAGTCTAATTCGATTGGATTCGAGCGAATGAAAAGTTGTTTATGATTTCATGATAACTTAGGGTTTGTTCATTTTTCGTGAATTCCTAGTCCAATTCGATTGGAATAGATCTAATGTAAGTGGTTTTTGATTTCATGAAAACTTCGGGTTCGTTCATTTTTAGCGAATTGCTAGTCTAATTCGATTGGAATCAAGCCAATGAAAAGTGGTTTTTCATTTCATGATTTCTTAGGGTTTTGTTAATTTTTGGCGAATTCCTAGTGTAATTCGATTGGAATAGATCCAATGAAAAGTGGCTTTTGATTTCATAATAACTTCGGGTTTGTTCATTTTTTTGGTGAATTGCTAGTCTAATTTGATTGGAATTGAGTCAATGAAAAGTGATTTTTGATTTCATGATAGCTTAGGGTTTGTTCATTTTTTGCGAATTCCTTGTCTAATTCGGTTGGAATAGATCCAATGGAAAGTGGCTTTCGATTTCATGATAACTTCAGGTTTATTGATTTTTGGCGAATTGCTCGTCTAATTCTATTGGAATCGAGCAAATGAAAAGTAGTCTTTGATTTCATGATAACTTTGGGTTTGTTCATTTTTGGGGAATTGCTGGTCTAATTCGATTGGAATCGAGTGAATGAAATGTGGTTTTTGATTTAATTATATTGGAATAGAGCCAATGAAAAGTGATTTTTGATTTCGTGATAACTTAGGTTTTGTTCATTTTTGGCGAGATGCTAGTCAATTCGATTGGAATTGAGCCAATGAAAAGTGGCTTTAGATTTCATGATAACTTCATGTTTGTTCTTTTTTGTGAATTGCTGGCTAATTCGATTGGAAT
>NW_019265156.1:0-800 GCF_002742605.1 Olea europaea var. sylvestris
CATGGGACTTCATCTATACGTCCTTGGGTCGAGATTAGCACGAAGGAGATCGGAGATGCACTAATCGTCTGATGAATGGTATACTGGGAGTGAATCTTTTCTTTTACATAATTAATGATGCTCTTCGATGCGCAGCAAGTATACATAGACCCAGTCTCTTTTCGGGTCTCTCTTTCATGGCATGCTCTTAGAGCAGGGTGATTTTATGCTCCATTTCTTCTTCTTCTAGTACAGGATCATCTGTAACAAAGCCTGACTTATTTATATATTATGCTATTCGATCGATTTTGGCTGCTGCATGTCTGTCGATGGGCAAGTCTTCTGGATTCAGTTCTTACTTATTGGGTGGGAATCTTCCTGATAGCATGCCTTTCTACCAGGGTGGTGGATTCATTTCAGGGTCAGCTGAAAGAGTAGTCTATGATAGTAGTGATCGCCTCGAGCCATTGGATGAGAGTGAATTGTAGCGTGTAAACTCCGGTTTCAAAGCAGCTTCTGGTCCCTCGATCTGAGCAGCATCTCTTTATCGTCCGAGGGTCAACTTTGAATCCCTAGCGAGATAAAGTTATCTTACCGCAATTGGTAAATGTTGACAAATAAACAAATAAAATAAAGAAGACCTTCAGCCTACCTCGAAAGGACGCTTCTTTTGAGCGAGCTTGTTCTTGGTCCCAAGGGAAAAATGGGATCAAAGAGCTGCTGCTTCTTCACGCTTGGGTTGGGCTCTTCGAATGGTCAACAATGGCGAATAGCAGCTGTGGTAACTGATGATTGATGCAGGCTTGCCGTAGATAAGGGAG
>NW_019265156.1:10512-11064 GCF_002742605.1 Olea europaea var. sylvestris
CTCCATGCTCTTTGCTTTATTGGTGGATGGGGAAGAACAAAGTGAGACTGTCTCTGAGCCCTACGACTGAGGTCTTTCAGTTTGATAGCATAAAAGAGAAAAAAAGTCGCTTTTTCAAACCAAAAAGAAGCGCTTTAATGCGTGGACCGTAAGCCCCTACTCCTAAGTTGTTTCGAAGTTCAGTCCCTTCCAATATGAGTGTCAGACTTGCATTACATTATCTCCTGTGCTAAAGCACCTAAATAGAAATCCGCTTTTCCTGGATCCGGCAAAGCACTAACCTGTTTAGGCTCCTGCAGTCCGAGCACAGTCAGTGGGGCAAAGAGTGGAAGTCGAAGCAAAAGCATACGCTTCAGACGGGCTGTAGTTCCTTTTCGACAATTCAAGGNTCTTATACGTGAACTTAGGAATTTATCTCATCGATGACTACGACCGTTTGTCATACTTTTCTATATGATTTAAACTAAACCATGGGACTTCATCTATACGTCCTTGGGTCGAGATTAGCACGAAGGAGATCGGAGATGCACTAATCGTCTGATGAATGGTATA
>NW_019265157.1:0-2751 GCF_002742605.1 Olea europaea var. sylvestris
TTTTATGTTTGGAAGGCTTGGATAGTCGGCGTACGAAGAATTGAGCGTAACTTTTGCACATGGTGTCCGTTTTGGGCCCATAATTAATTTTCGGAAATATAGCAACCGTTTTGGATTGAACTCACCACTTCGTCGTGACGTATGAAGGATTTCGGCCATTTTTTGGAAAGAGTGAGCAGTTTTATATTTGGAAGGCTTGGATAGTCGGCGTATGAAGAATTGAGCGTAACTTTTGCTCACGGTGTCCGTTCTAGGCCCATAAGTACTCACCACTTCGTCATGACGTACGAGGGATTTTGGCCTTATTTTGAAAGAATGAACACTTGCATATTTGGAACGCTTGGACAGTCGGCGTACTAGGAATTGAGCATAACTTTTGCACACGGTGTCCGTTTTAGGCCCATAAGTACTTTTTGAAAATGTAGCGACCCTTTGGGAATGAACTCACCACTTCGTCGTGACGTATGAAGGATTTCGGCCATTTTTCGAAAGAATGAGCAATTTTATGTTTGGAAGGCTTGGATAGTCGGCGTATGAAGAATTGAGCGTAACTTTTGCACACGGTGTCCGTTTTGGGCCCATAAGTACTTTTTGGAAATGTAGCGACCCTTTCGGATTGAACTCACCATTTCGTCGTGACATATGACAGATTTCTACCATTTTTTGAAAGAATTAGCACTTTTATACTTGGAAGGCTTGGATAGTCGGCGTACGAAGAATTGGGGGTACCTTTTGCACACGGTGTCCGTTTTAGGCCCATAAGTTCTTTTTGGAAATGAAGCGACCGTTTTGGATTGAACTCACTACTTCATCGTGACGAATGAGGGATTTTGACCATTTTTTTGGAAAGAGTGAGCAGTTTTATGTTTGGAAGGCTTGGATAGACTGCGTACGAAGAATTGAGCGTAACTTTTGCACACGGTGTCCGTTTTGGGCCCATAAGTACTTTTTGGAAATGTAGCGACCGTTTTGGATTGAACTCACTACTTCGTCGTGACGTATGAGGGATTTTGGCCATTTTTTGGAATGAGTGAGCAGTTTTATGTTTGTAAGGCTTGGATAGTCGGCGTACGAAGAATTGAGCGTAACTTTTGCCCGCGGTGTCCGTTTTGGGCCCATAAGTACTTTTTGGAAATGTAGCGACCGTTTTGGATTGAACTCACTACTTCGTCGTGACGTATGAGGGATTTTGGCCATTTTTTGGAATGAGTGAGCAGTTTTATGTTTGTAAGGCTTGGATAGTCGGCGTACGAAGAATTGAGCGTAACTTTTGCCCGCGGTGTCCGTTTTGGGCCCATAAGTACTTTTTGGAAATGTAGCGACCCTTTTGGAATGAACTCACCACTTCGTCGTGACGTATGAGGGATTTTGGCCATTTTTTGGAAAGACTGAGCAGTTTTATGTTTGTAAGGCTTGGATAGTCGGCGTACGAAGAATTGAGCGTAACTTCTGCACACGGTGTCCGTTCTAGGCCCATAAGTACTTTTTGGAGATCTAGCGACCCTTTTGGATTGTACTCACCACTTCGTCGTGACGTATGAGGAATTTTGGCCATTTTTTGGAAAGATTGTGCAGTTTTATGTTTGGAAGGCTTGGATAGTCGGCGTACGAAGAATTGAGCGTAACTTTTGCACACGGTGTCCGTTCTAGGCCCATTAGTAATTTTCGAAAATGTAGCGAATGTTTTGGATTGAACTCACCACTTCGTCGTGTCGTATGACGGATTTCAGCCTTTTTTTGGAAAGAGTGAGCAGTTTTATATTTGTAAGGCTTGGATAGTCGGCGTACGAAGAATTGAGCGTAAATTTTGCACACGGTGTCCGTTTTGGGCCCATAAGTACTTTTTGGTAATGTAGCGACCCTTTCGTATTGAACTCACCACTTCGTCGTGACGTATGACGAATTTCGGCCATTTTTTGAAAGAATTAGCACTTTTATACTTGGAAGGCTTGGATAGTCGGCGTACGAAGAATTGAGCGCAACTTTTGCACACGGTGTCCATTTTGGGCCCATAAGTACTTTTTGGAAATGTACCGACCCTTTCGGATTGAACTCACCCCTTCATCGTGACGTATGACGGATTTCGGCCATTTTATGAAAGAATTAGCACTTTTATACTTGGAAGGCTTGGATAGTCGGCGTACGAAGAATTGAGCGCAACTTTTGCACACGGTGTCCATTTTGGGCCCATAAGTACTTTTTGGAAATGTACCGACCCTTTCGGATTGAACTCACCCCTTCATCGTGACGTATGACGGATTTCGGCCATTTTATGAAAGAATTAGCACTTTTATACTTGGAAGGCTTGGATAGTCGGCGTACGAAGAATTGAGCGTAACTTTTGCACACGGTGTCCGTTTTGGGCCCATAAGTACTTTTTGGAAATGTGGCGACCCTTTCGGATTGAACTCACCCCTTCATCGTGACGTATGACGGATTTCGGCCATTTTTTGAACGAATTAGCACTTTTATACTTGGAAGGCTTGGATAGTCGTTGTACGAAGAATTGAGGGTACCTTTTGGACACGGTGTCCGTTTTAGGCCGATAAGTACTTTTTGGAAATGTAGCGACCCTTTTGGATTGAACTCCCTACTTCGTCGTGACGTATGAGGGATTTTGGCCATTTTTTGGAAAGAGTGAGCACTTTTATTTTTGGAAGGCTTGGATAGTCGGCGTACGAAGAATTGAGCGTAACTTTTGCACACGGTGTCCGTTTTGGGCCCATAAGTACTTTTTAGAAATGAAGCGAC
>NW_019265157.1:3159-11063 GCF_002742605.1 Olea europaea var. sylvestris
GAAGGCTTGGATAGTCGGCGTACGAAGAATTGAGCGTAACTTTTGCACACGGTGTCCGTTCTAGGCCCATAAGTACTTTTTGGAAATCTAGCGACCCTTTTGGATTGTACTCACCACTTCGTCATGACGTATGAAGGATTTTGGCCATTTTTTGGAATGAGTGAGCAGTTTTATGTTTGGAAGGCTTGGATAGTCGGAGTACGAAGAATTGAGCGTAACTTTTGCACACGGTGTCCATTTTGGGCGCATAAGTACTTTTTGGAAATGAAGCGACCCTTTTGGATTGAACTCACAACTTCGTCGTGACCTATAACAGATTTCGCCCATTTTTCGAAAGAATGAGCAATTTTATGTTTGGAAGGCTTGGATAGTCGGCGTACGAAGAATTGAGCGGAACTTTTGCACACGGTGTCCGTTTTGGGCCCATAAGTACTTTTTGGAAATGTAGCGACCCTTTTGGATTGAACTCACCACTTCGTCGTGACGTATGAGGGCTTTTGGCCATTTTTTGGAAAAAGTGAGCAGTTTTATGTTTGTAAGGCTTAGATAGTCGGCGTACGAAGAATTGAGCGTAACTTTTGCACACGGTGTCCGTTTTGGGCCCATAAGTACTTTTTGGAAATGTAGCGACCCTTTTGGAATGAACTCATCACTTCGTCGTGACGTATGAGGGATTTTTGCCATTTTTTGGAAAGAGTGAGCAGTTTTATGTTTGTAAGGCTTGGATAGTCGGCGTACGAAGAATTGAGCGTAACTTTTGCACACGATGTCCGTTTTGGGCCCATAAGTACTTTTTGGAAATGAAGCAACCCTTTTGGATTGAACACGCAACTTCATCGTGACCTATAATGGATTTCGGCCATTTTTCGAAAGAATGAGCAATTTTATGTTTGGAAGGCTTGGATAGTCGGCGTACGAAGAATTGAGCGTAACTTTTGCCCACGGTGTCCGTTTTGGGCCCATAAGTACTTTTCGAAAATGTAGCGACCCTTTTTGATTGAACTCACAACTTCGTCGTGACCTATAACGGATTTCGGCCATTTTTCGAAAGAATGAGCAATTTTATGTTTGGAAGGCTTGGATAGTCGGCGTACGAAGAATTGAGCGTAACTTTTGCCCACGGTGTCCGTTTTGGGCCCATAAGTACTTTTCGAAAATGTAGCGACCCTTTTTGATTGAACTCACAACTTCGTCGTGACCTATAACGGATTTCGGCCATTTTTCGAAAGAATGAGCAATTTTATGTTTGGAAGGCTTGGATAGTCGGCGTACGAAGAATTGAGCGTAACTTTTGCCCACGGTGTCCGTTTTGGGCCCATAAGTACTTTTCGAAAATGTAGCGACCCTTTTTGATTGAACTCACAACTTCGTCGTGACCTATAACGGATTTCGGCCATTTTTCGAAAGAATGAGCAATTTTATGTTTGGAAGGCTTGGATAGTCGGCGTACGAAGAATTGAGCGTAACTTTTGCCCACGGTGTCCGTTTTGGGCCCATAAGTACTTTTCGAAAATGTAGCGACCCTTTTTGATTGAACTCACAACTTCGTCGTGACCTATAACGGATTTCGGCCATTTTTCGAAAGAATGAGCAATTTTATGTTTGGAAGGCTTGGATAGTCGGCGTACGAAGAATTGAGCGTAACTTTTGCCCACGGTGTCCGTTTTGGGCCCATAAGTACTTTTCGAAAATGTAGCGACCCTTTTTGATTGAACTCACAACTTCGTCGTGACCTATAACGGATTTCGGCCATTTTTCGAAAGAATGAGCAATTTTATGTTTGGAAGGCTTGGATAGTCGGCGTACGAAGAATTGAGCGTAACTTTTGCCCACGGTGTCCGTTTTGGGCCCATAAGTACTTTTCGAAAATGTAGCGACCCTTTTTGATTGAACTCACAACTTCGTCGTGACCTATAACGGATTTCGGCCATTTTTCGAAAGAATGAGCAATTTTATGTTTGGAAGGCTTGGATAGTCGGCGTACGAAGAATTGAGCGTAACTTTTGCCCACGGTGTCCGTTTTGGGCCCATAAGTACTTTTCGAAAATGTAGCGACCCTTTTTGATTGAACTCACAACTTCGTCGTGACCTATAACGGATTTCGGCCATTTTTCGAAAGAATGAGCAATTTTATGTTTGGAAGGCTTGGATAGTCGGCGTACGAAGAATTGAGCGTAACTTTTGCCCACGGTGTCCGTTTTGGGCCCATAAGTACTTTTCGAAAATGTAGCGACCCTTTTTGATTGAACTCACAACTTCGTCGTGACCTATAACGGATTTCGGCCATTTTTCGAAAGAATGAGCAATTTTATGTTTGGAAGGCTTGGATAGTCGGCGTACGAAGAATTGAGCGTAACTTTTGCCCACGGTGTCCGTTTTGGGCCCATAAGTACTTTTCGAAAATGTAGCGACCCTTTTTGATTGAACTCACAACTTCGTCGTGACCTATAACGGATTTCGGCCATTTTTCGAAAGAATGAGCAATTTTATGTTTGGAAGGCTTGGATAGTCGGCGTACGAAGAATTGAGCGTAACTTTTGCCCACGGTGTCCGTTTTGGGCCCATAAGTACTTTTCGAAAATGTAGCGACCCTTTTTGATTGAACTCACAACTTCGTCGTGACCTATAACGGATTTCGGCCATTTTTCGAAAGAATGAGCAATTTTATGTTTGGAAGGCTTGGATAGTCGGCGTACGAAGAATTGAGCGTAACTTTTGCCCACGGTGTCCGTTTTGGGCCCATAAGTACTTTTCGAAAATGTAGCGACCCTTTTTGATTGAACTCACAACTTCGTCGTGACCTATAACGGATTTCGGCCATTTTTCGAAAGAATGAGCAATTTTATGTTTGGAAGGCTTGGATAGTCGGCGTACGAAGAATTGAGCGTAACTTTTGCACACGATGTCCGTTTTGGGCCCATAAGTACTTTTTGGAAATGAAGCAACCCTTTTGGATTGAACACGCAACTTCATCGTGACCTATAATGGATTTCGGCCATTTTTCGAAAGAATGAGCAATTTTATGTTTGGAAGGCTTGTATAGTCGGCGTACGAAGAATTGAGTGTAACTTTTGCACACGGTGTCCGTTTTGGGCCCATAAGTACTTTTTGGAAATGTAGCGACCCTTTTGGATTGAATTCACAACTTCGTCGTGACCTATAACAGATTTCGGCCATTTTTCGAAAGAATGAGCAATTTTATGTTTGGAAGGCTTGGATAGTCGGCGTACGAAGAATTGAGCGTAACTTTTGCACACGGTGTCCGTTTTGGGCCCATAAGTACTTTTTCGAAATGTAGCGACCCTTTTGGAATGAGCTCACCACTTCGTCTTGACGTATGAGGGATTTTGGCCATTTTTTGGAAAGACTGAGCAGTTTTATGTTTGTAAGGCTTGGATAGTCGGCGTACGAAGAATTGAGCTTAACTTTTGCACACGGTGTCCGTTCTAGGCTCATAAGTACTTTTTGGAAATCTAGCGACCCTATTGGATTGTACTCACCACTTCGTCATGACGTATGAGGGATTTTGGCCATTTTTTGGAATGAGTGAGCAGTTTTATGTTTGGAAGGCTTGGATAGTCGGAGTACGAAGAATTGAGCGTAACTTTTGCACACGGTGTCCGTTTTGGGCCCATAAGTACTTTTTGGAAATGAAGCAACCCTTTTGGATTGAACTCGCAACTTCATCGTGACCTATAACAGATTTCGGCCATTTTTCGAAAGAATGAGCAATTTTATGTTTGGAAGGCTTGGATAGTCGGCGTACGAAGAATTGAGCGTAACTTTTGCCCACGGTGTCCGTTTTGGGCCCATAAGTACTTTTTGGAAATCTAGCGACCCTTTTGGATTGAACTCACGACTTCGTCGTGACGTATGAGGGATTTTGGCCATTTTTCGGAAAGAGTGATCAGTTTTACGTTTGTAAGGCTTGGATAGTCGGCGTACGAAGAATTGAGCGTAACTTTTGCCCACGGTGTCCGTTTTGGGCCCATAAGTACTTTTTGGAAATGTAGCGACCCTTTTGGAATGAACTCACCACTTCGTCGTGACGTATGAGGGATTTTGGCCATTTTTCGGAAAGAGTGATCAGTTTTACGTTTGTAAGGCTTGGATAGTCGGCGTACGAAGAATTGAGCGTAACTTTTGCACCCGGTGTCCGTTCTAGGCCCATAAGTACTTTTTGGAAATCTAGCGACCCTTTTGGATTGTACTCACCACTTCGTCAAGACGTATGAGGGATTTTGGCCGTTTTTTGGAAAGAGTGAGCAGTTTTATGTTTGGAAGGCTTGGATAGTCGGCGTACGAAGAATTGAGCGGAACTTTTGCACACGGGGTCCGTTTTGGGCCCATAAGTACTTTTTAGAAATGTAGCGACCCTTTTGGATTGAACTCACCACTTCGTCGTGACGTATGAGGGATTTTGGCCGTTTTTTGGAAAGAGTGAGCAGTTTTATGTTTGGAAGGCTTGGATAGTCGGCGTACGAAGAATTGAGCGGAACTTTTGCACACGGGGTCCGTTTTGGGCCCATAAGTACTTTTTAGAAATGTAGCGACCCTTTTGGATTGAACTCACCACTTCGTCGTGACGTATGAGGGATTTTGGCCGTTTTTTGGAAAGAGTGAGCAGTTTTATGTTTGTAAGGCTTAGATAGTCGGCGTACGAAGAATTGAGGGTAACTTTTGCACACGGTGTCCGTTTTGGGCCCATAAGTACTTTTTGGAAATGTATCGACCCTTTTGGAAGGAACTCACCACTTCGTCGTGACGTATGAGGGATTTTGGCCACTTTTCGGAAAGAGTGATCAGTTTCATGTTTGTAAGGCTTGGATAGTCGGCGTACGAAGAATTGAGCGTAACTTTTGCACCCGGTGTCCGTTCTAGGCCCATAAGTACTTTTTGGAAATCTAGCGACCTTTTTGGATTGTACTCACCACTTCGTCAAGACGTATGAGGGATTTTGGCCATTTTTTGGAATGAGTGAGCAGTTTTATGTTTGGAAGGCTTGGATAGTCGGAGTACGAGGAATTGAGCGTAACGTTTGCACACGGTGTCCGTTTTGGGCCCATAAGTACTCTTTGGAAATGTAGCGACCCTTTTGGATTGAACTCACAACTTCGTCGTGACCTATAACGGATTTCGGCCATTTTTCGAAAGAATGAGCAATTTTATGTTTGGAAGGCTTGGATAGTCGGCGTACGAAGAATTGAGCGTAACTTTTGCCCACGGTGTCCGTTTTGGGCCCATAAGTCCTTTTTGGAAATGTAGCGCCCCTTTTGGAATGAACTCCCCACTTCGTCGTGACGTATGAGGGATTTTGACCATTTTTCGGAAAGAGTGAGCAGTTTTACGTTTGTAAGGCTTGGATAGTCGGCGTACGAAGAATTGAGCGTAACTTTTGCCCACGGTGTCCGTTTTGGGCCCATAAGTACTTTTTGGAAATGTAGCGACCCTTTTGGAATGAACTCACCACTTCGTCGTGACGTATGAGGGATTTTGACCATTTTTCGGAAAGAGTGAGCAGTTTTACGTTTGTAAGGCTTGGATAGTCGGCGTACGAAGAATTGAGCGTAACTTTTGCACCCGGTGTCCGTTCTAGGTCCATAAGTACTTTTTGGAAATCTAGCGACCCTTTTGGATTGTACTCACCACTTCGTCAAGACGTATGAGGGATTTTGGCCATTTTTTGGAATGAGTGAGCAGTTTTATGTTTGGAAGGCTTGGATAGTCGGAGTACGAGGAATTGAGCGTAACTTTTGCACACGGTGTCCGTTTTGGGCCCAAAAGTACTTTTTGGAAATGAAGCGACCCTTTTGGATTAAACTCACAACTTCTTCGTGACCTATAACAGATTTCAGCCATTTTTCGAAAGAATGAGCAATTTTATGTTTGGAAGGCTTGGATAGTCGGCGTACGAAGAATTGAGCGTAACTTTTGCACACGGTGTCCGTTCTAGGCCTATAACTACTCACCACTTCGTCATGACGTACGAGGGATTTTGGCCATTTTTTGGAATGAGTGAGCAGTTTTATGTTTGGAAGGCTTGGATAGTCGGCGTACGAAGAATTGAGCGTAACTTTTGCACACGGTGTCCGTTCTAGGCCTATAACTACTCACCACTTCGTCATGACGTACGAGGGATTTTGGCCATTTTTTGGAATGAGTGAGCAGTTTTATGTTTGGAAGGCTTGGATAGTCGGCGTACGAAGAATTGAGCGTAACTTTTGCACACGGTGTCCGTTCTAGGCCTATAACTACTCACCACTTCGTCATGACGTACGAGGGATTTTGGCCATTTTTTGGAATGAGTGAGCAGTTTTATGTTTGGAAGGCTTGGATAGTCGGCGTACGAAGAATTGAGCGTAACTTTTGCACACGGTGTCCGTTCTAGGCCTATAACTACTCACCACTTCGTCATGACGTACGAGGGATTTTGGCCATTTTTTGGAATGAGTGAGCAGTTTTATGTTTGGAAGGCTTGGATAGTCGGCGTACGAAGAATTGAGCGTAACTTTTGCACACGGTGTCCGTTCTAGGCCTATAACTACTCACCACTTCGTCATGACGTACGAGGGATTTTGGCCATTTTTTGGAATGAGTGAGCAGTTTTATGTTTGGAAGGCTTGGATAGTCGGCGTACGAAGAATTGAGCGTAACTTTTGCACACGGTGTCCGTTCTAGGCCTATAACTACTCACCACTTCGTCATGACGTACGAGGGATTTTGGCCATTTTTTGGAATGAGTGAGCAGTTTTATGTTTGGAAGGCTTGGATAGTCGGCGTACGAAGAATTGAGCGTAACTTTTGCACACGGTGTCCGTTCTAGGCCTATAACTACTCACCACTTCGTCATGACGTACGAGGGATTTTGGCCATTTTTTGGAATGAGTGAGCAGTTTTATGTTTGGAAGGCTTGGATAGTCGGCGTACGAAGAATTGAGCGTAACTTTTGCACACGGTGTCCGTTCTAGGCCTATAACTACTCACCACTTCGTCATGACGTACGAGGGATTTTGGCCATTTTTTGGAATGAGTGAGCAGTTTTATGTTTGGAAGGCTTGGATAGTCGGCGTACGAAGAATTGAGCGTAACTTTTGCACACGGTGTCCGTTCTAGGCCTATAACTACTCACCACTTCGTCATGACGTACGAGGGATTTTGGCCATTTTTTGGAATGAGTGAGCAGTTTTATGTTTGGAAGGCTTGGATAGTCGGCGTACGAAGAATTGAGCGTAACTTTTGCACACGGTGTCCGTTCTAGGCCTATAACTACTCACCACTTCGTCATGACGTACGAGGGATTTTGGCCATTTTTTGGAATGAGTGAGCAGTTTTATGTTTGGAAGGCTTGGATAGTCGGCGTACGAAGAATTGAGCGTAACTTTTGCACACGGTGTCCGTTCTAGGCCTATAACTACTCACCACTTCGTCATGACGTACGAGGGATTTTGGCCATTTTTTGGAATGAGTGAGCAGTTTTATGTTTGGAAGGCTTGGATAGTCGGCGTACGAAGAATTGAGCGTAACTTTTGCACACGGTGTCCGTTTTGGGCCCATAAGTACTTTTTGGAAATGTAGAGACCGTTTTGGATTGAACTCACTACTTCGTCGTGACGTATGAGGGATTTTGGCCATTTTTTGGAAAGAGTGAGCAGTTTTATGCTTGGAAGGCTTGGATAGTCGACGTACGAAGAATTGAGCGTAACTTTTGCACACGGTGTCCGTTCTAGGCCTATAACTACTCACCACTTCGTCATGACGTACGAGGGATTTTGGCCATTTTTTGGAATGAGTGAGCAATTTAATGTTTGGAAGGCTTGGATGGTCGGAGTACGAAGAATTGAGCGTAACTTTTGCACACGGTGTCCGTTTTGGGCCCATAAGTACTTTTTGGAAATGTAGCGACC
>NW_019265158.1:0-304 GCF_002742605.1 Olea europaea var. sylvestris
GGGACCAAAATGTAAAGACCACATAGTTGGTTATATCTATGCGACCGCATAGTGTAACCATCTATGCGGTCGCATAGATGGATACCGGGAAAAAATGGTGCAATTCAAATGACCTATGCGACCGCATAGGATCCTTCTATGCGGTCGCATAGGTGAAATTGCGGGGCGTTTCTGCAGTTTCCTTTTTCGACTCCAATTCTTTTTTTATCTAATTTGGACACGCTATATATACCCTAAAACACGTCCAGAACGGGGGTACACGATTTTGGGAGAAAAGAGGCACACAATAACATCAAGATCCAAG
>NW_019265158.1:10410-11063 GCF_002742605.1 Olea europaea var. sylvestris
GACTTTGTCTCAAGAGGTTTGTCCCTTACACAATCGTCTGATCCCTTTTAATTGTTAGCGACTAACCCGCGCGAAACAGAATGAAAGACTTTTTATGAAATTTTATATTTGTACTTTCTATGCAAAAAATTAGTACGTTGAGGATTTCATAAAAGACGTTAACATTTGTATATTGTATAACTTTTTAAGACTCATAAAAGTCTTCATTATATACCCCCGACTTTTGAAGATTTTCAATGAGTCCATAGTGAATACCCGAAGCTTCTATGTAGTCTTAAAAATATACCAAGATTTTTTTCTTTTTAAATCTAGAACAATCTTTAAATGATCACTTTTTGTCTCCATTTAATCATATATTAACACAACAAAATATTTTGTACATAAATCCAAAATTTTTTCATACTTTTTAATCACATGTTCTTCAAAAGATCACTAATTAAAAATCTTTTTTTTCCCTAAATACACCCCTTGCATATAAGGGTTACCTGTGCAAGTGCTGGACAATGGGTTACTCAATCATCATTCCTTTAATCTCCACTTATCACGTACTTCAAAACTAGGCACAATATTAAGAGATTCATCAGACTAATTTTAGAAATGAAAAATTGGAAAGTTTCCTTCATAATCAACATCCAAAACAATAATAGGCGAAG
>NW_019265159.1:0-1632 GCF_002742605.1 Olea europaea var. sylvestris
TTGAGTACATTAAGGGCAAGTATGATAATGATCTTGATTTTTTCGACATTTACAATTCATGTTGGGGTTGT
Organism: Olea europaea var. sylvestris; assembly: GCF_002742605.1. Classification (NCBI taxonomy): domain Eukaryota; kingdom Viridiplantae; phylum Streptophyta; class Magnoliopsida; order Lamiales; family Oleaceae; genus Olea; species Olea europaea. Next base: position 72 of record NW_019265159.1, read on the forward strand.
AGATAAGTTCATTAAGCATGAAGGGTACTTGTTTAGGGAAAACAAATTATGTATTCCTAATTGCTCTTTGCGTGAGTTGTTGGTTAGAGAAGCCCATAGTGGGAGACTAATGGGTCACTTTGGAGTAGCAAAGACTTTAGAAATATTAACTAAACATTTTTATTAGCCTAAAATGAAAGTTGATGTGGAACGGATTTGCAGTCGATGCATAATTCGTAAAAGGGCTAAATTTAGGGTCGTACCTCATGGACTTTACACACCTTTGCTAGTGCCTAGTGAACTTTGGGTAAACATTTCCATGGATTTTGTGTTAAGTTTGCCTAGGAGACTAAAAAGGGACGGTATTCGATTTTTGTAGTGGTGGATATTGTAAAATGGTACATTTCATTCCATGTACAAAATCGAAGATGCCACTAACATTGCAGACTTGTTCTTTAAAGAAATTGTGCGCTTGCATGGAGTACCTAAGAGTATTGTGTCAGATAGGGATGTCAAATTTCTTAGTTACTTTTGGAGGATCTTGTGGAATAAGTAGACACGAAATTACTATTTTCTACAACTTGTCACCCACAAACCGATGGTCAAACCGAAGTAGTAAATAAGACCATGACACAACTATTGCGCACTGTGCTTAATAGAAACTTGAAAAATTGGGAAGAATGTTTACCTTTCATAGAGTTTGCATATAATAGGGCAACACACTCCACTACGACGTTTTCTCTATTTGAGATTGTTTATGGTTTTAAACCAATAACACCTATGGATTTAATACCTCTGCCTGTGAATGAACGAGGTAGCTTCGATGGAAAGAGGAAGGTGGAGTTGGTGAAGTCACTCCATGAAAAGGTACGGGAGCAAATTGAGAAAAAGAGCAAGCATTATGCCGAGCAAGCAAATAAGTGCAGAAAGATTATTACTTTCGAAACATGAGATTGGGTTTGGATACACTTCAGGAAAGAGCGATTCCCAGAGCAAATGAAATCAAAATTCTTACCACGGGGAGATGGACCTTTTCAAGTGCTTCAGAAGAAGTATAGCGTTTCAGCAACTTTTAATGTATCTGATCTTACTTTCTTTAATGCAGGTTCAGATTCGAGAATGAATCCTTTTGAAGAGGGAGATGATGATGTGATCCAGGACATGCAAGCATTGAAGTCAAGTCCAACGTCAAGCCCGAGGAAAGATTCATTGATAGTCGACGGTGGATCGATGATGCAATCAAGGGTGAAGCAAGTGAAAGAAGTAATGGGATTGCTCATCAAAGCAACCGTTGATGAAAGCATGTTCGGAATTGAAAATGGAGCAAGTTTCATGTTGGGTCGAAGGCCGAAGAAGCTTGGATCAATGTGTTAAAATTGGACAAAAACGGAGCTAAAGCAAAGAACCATGCGACCGCATAGTTCTCCACCTCTTGCTGTCGTACAAATAAGGGCAAGGCATCAATCGACTGAACTTGATTGTTCCATGTGGTCGTATGGAATTGAACCATGTGACCGCATGGATCTATTTCGAGGAGGCTTTTTCCAAAATTCGCGAATTTTCCTTTTTTCGATAGAATTTT
>NW_019265159.1:8363-11061 GCF_002742605.1 Olea europaea var. sylvestris
ATAATAATAATAATAATAATAATAATAATAATAATGGACTCGCAAGTCTAAAATAATTAAGAGCTTACATGCCCAAAAAACGGCAATAATAAAATTAACCATTCAACATATCCACACGATCAAGTCCATAATCATCCGCTAATAATACAGTCATCACATAAATGCGTTCTTATATAATATTTAATATTATATGCAAATATGTTTCAAGATTTTAGCATTTAACGTCATCTAAATTTTTTTAGACAAACGGATCAGAACAATTAAATAATCAATTAATCATATTAATCAATTAATTTAATTAACAGGTATATTTAATTAAAATCAAATTTTAATTATATACCAAATTAAAGACCAGCTCTAATTCCACAATTATAGGGCGGAACTATCTAATTCCAATCAAAATTTTAATTAAATATCAAATTGGAGTCCAACTTTAATTTCAAAATTTAAGGCCATTTAATTTAATTAAAATCAAATTTTAATTAAATATCAAAATTAGAGTCTAACTCTAATTCCAAGATTTTAGGGGGAACTTCATTAATTAAATACCAAATTAGAGTCCAACTTTAATAAGAACAAATTTTAGGGCAGGACAATTTAATTAAAATCAAATTCTAATTAAATATCAAATTAGAGTCCAACTCTAATTTCAATAACGAATTGGATTGAACTATTTAATTAAAATCAAATTTTAATTAAATACCAAATTAGAGTCCAACTTTGATTTAAATTGAATTAACATTTTAATTTAGGATAAGACTCCTAAATAAGAATAAAAATAAAATATAATTTAGGGTCAAATTTAATATCTAAGTTAAAAACATATTTTAGCAAAAATATAAAAAGTCGTCAATCTTAAAATAAAATTTTAAATGGGTCAAAATTGAAATTCTAAGTCAAATCCATTTGAAAATCAAATTTAATATTTAAATTCAAAACACCTTTTAAAAATTAAAATTTGACCCATTTTAAAATTATAACCAAGTGCTTCCAATTTAAAAAATTGTAGACAAATTGCTCAATTTAGAATTACAAACTGACCCTTTTTCATAATTCCAGCAATGGACGTACAATTTCTTAAATGCAGCTGAGGCCATGTCACCATTGCACAGAAAACCCTAGAAGTTTACCTTCTTTCTTTCTTCCTTGTGGCGCCTCCTCTTCAAACGAACCCATACCCTGCTGAGCGACAACGGCGCATGCACTTACTGGTAGCATACATGTTGCTGCTGTAGCGTTGCGCACTACAGTAACAAGCAGTCGGCACTGCATACTGCTATTGTAACAATAGCGCCACGCTGCATTGTAATTATGAACGTGCTACTGCCACGCGCAGCACTGTAATCGACGACGACAACTTTTGCCTTTCGGCTGACCCCTTCATAGCTATATTTTCTCTTTTTCAAAATCAGATTTTTAATATAAAATTAATTTTATAATTGCTAAAAACAAGAAAAAGAATAAAATCAACTTTTGATTGTTTCCAATATTCAAAACAATTTCTAACAAATACAAGTAAGCTTTGATGCCACTGTTGTAAATTTACTTAATCCTGCACAACAGAAAATAAAACAAATTTAAATTTTCGCCAATAATCTGCTTTGTGTTTAGATAAAAAATTGTACCTTTCTTGAATTCTGCAAACTCGTTTGTCGTTTCTTTGTTCCAACAATATTAATCTACCACCTACAGCTGTCCAGTTGTCCAACCTCCAATGGAATTTCAAACAGGGAACAAGATTGAGAAAATCAGGGTTTACCTTCCTTGTGCTAGCAAGAAGAATGAAAATTCTCTAAAATTTCAAAACCCTAGCTGCTTATTTATATAACCCTAAACGGACCTGGCCGGTCTCCAACCAGGTCCAATATTTAATTAATCAATTCAATTAAATTTAGTCTATGAATTAATTAATCCAATTAATTAATTCGGGCATATTAATAAGCAACTCAATTAATTAATTTATCGAGCACTTGTTAACTTAATTAATTGGTAAATCACAATCTTCTAGTTCTCTTTGTGTGTGACTCATTAGGTTCCCAATCACGATATCTAATGACGTACATTATTATTTTGATATAATCAAAATCGATAAATTAAAACAACCATTTGAATTTATTAACAATTCACATTTATCATTTCAAATTGACATCTAGCAATATATCAAGGCAATACATGTGATGGAAAATGTCACGTGGTATGACGAAATCAAACTTGTTCATTTACCATAAAACTATAATTCCTGCGTCAATCTGATCTAATCAACTGCGAGATATGGATAATTGTCAATCTCAATTATCAATCATGTCTTTTATTCCACTATTAAGTTAATATGAGTCGAAAACTCCTTTTCGACTTATAAGTACACATTGGTCAAAAATTTCGTTATCAACTTAATTTAATGAAATGTAGATCATAATCTTTTACTATTAAGAGTGATAAATCTTATATTGGTCATTCACAACCTTCATATGATTTTTGACATACCCGAACAATACTATATTATCGGCTCTTGGCGGCACAACATCCAAAGTCACCAAAGTATGATTGTCCTAATGTCAAGCACTATGATGACACAAAGTCAAAGGACCAATTCTACTATCGAACGTTAGAGATTAACCACTGATAACTCAAATAGTTGTCCATAAGGAATCTCCCAACGGGTCTCCAATGTTTGTTCTATAGCAGAACATCACATGTC
>NW_019265160.1:0-1019 GCF_002742605.1 Olea europaea var. sylvestris
CCCTGGCTTGGTTTTTGTTTCTATACAATCCGTCAAAATTTGAGCATATTCCGACACTGTCGAGAAAAATGACGAAATCACCCCTGGCGCGGTTTTCGTTTTCGATTAACCTGTCAAATTTGAGCCCATTCCGACACCGTTGCGAAAAATGACGAAATTGCCCTGGCGCGATTTTTGTTTCCGATCAACTTGTCAGATTTTAGCCAAATCCGACAGCGTCGCGAAAAATGACGAAATTCTCCCTGGCGCGATTTTTATTTCCAATCAACCTGCCAAATTTCAGCCCATTACGACACCGTCACGAAAAATGACGAAGTTGCCCCTGGCACGATTTTTGTGTCCGATCAACCTATCAAATATTAGCCCATTCTGATACCGTCGCGAAAAATTACGAAATTGCCCCAGGCGAGTTTTTTGTTTCCGATCAACCTGTCAAATTTGAGCCCATTCTGACGCCGTCGTAAAAAATGACGAAATTGCCCCGGCGCGATTTTTGCTTCCAATCAACCAGCCAAATTTCAGCCCATCCAGACACCGTCACGAAAAATGACGAAATTGCCCCTTGCGCGATTTTTGTTTCCAGTCAACTTGCCAAATTTAAGAACATTCCGACACTGTCTCGAAAAATGATGAAATTGCCCCCGGCGCAATTTTTGTTTCCCATCAACCTGCCAAATCTTAGCCAATTCCGACACCGTCGCGAAAAATGACGAAATTGTCCCCGACACGATTTTTTTTCCTATCAACCTGTCAAATTTGAGTCCATTCCGACACCTTCATGAAAAATGATGAAATTGCCCCTGGCGCGATTTTTGTTTTCGGTCAACCTTTCAAATTTTAGCCTATTCCGACACCGTCGCGAAAAATGATGAAATTGCTCCCGGCGCGATTTTTATTTCCAATCAACCTGCCGAATATCAGCCCATTCCGACACCGTCGCGAAAAATAACGAAATTGCCCCTAACACGATTTTTGTTTCCGATCAACCAGTCAAATTTGAGCCCATTCTGACACCGTCG
>NW_019265160.1:19537-24426 GCF_002742605.1 Olea europaea var. sylvestris
TGATGTAATTGCCCCCGGCTCGATTTTTGTTTCCGATCAATCTGTCAAATTTTAGCCCATTCCGACACCGTCGCGAAAAATGATGAAATTGCCCTCGACGCGATTTTTGTTTCCGATCAAGTTGTCAAATTTTAGCCCATTCCGATGCCGTCGCGAAAAATGACGAAATTGTCCCCGGCGCAATTTTTGTTTCCAATCAACCTGCCAAATTTTAGCCCATTCCGATACCGTCGCGAAAAATGACGAAATTGCCCGAAGCGCGATTTTTGTTTCAGATCAACTTGTCAAATTTCAGCCCATTCCGACACCGTCGCGAAAAATGACGAAATTGCCCCCGGCGCAATTTTTGTTTCCAATTAACCTGCCAAATTTCAGACCATTCAGACACCGTCGCGAAAAACGACGAAGTTGCCCCGAGCGTGATTTTCGTTTCCAATAAACCTTCCAAATTTTAGTCCATTTCGACACCGTCGCGAAAAATGGCGAAATTGCTCGCGGCGCGATTTTTCTTTCCTATCAACCTGCCAAATTACAGCCCATTCCGACACCGTCGCGAAAAATGATGAAATTGCCCCCGGCTTAATTTTTGTTTCCAATCAACCAATCAAATTTAGCTCATTCCGACACCGTCGCGAAAAATGACGAAATTGCCCTCAGCGCGATTTTTGTTTCCAATAAACCTTCCAAATTTCAGCCCATTCCGACACCGTCGCGAAAAACGACGAAATTGCTCTCAGCGCGATTTTTGTTTACAATAAACCTTCCAAATTTCAGCCCATTCCGACACCGTCGCGAAAAATGAAGAAATTGCTTCCGGAGCCATTTTTGTTTCCGATCAACCTTCCAAATTTCAGTCCATTCCGACAGCGTCGTGAAAAATGACGAAATAGCGCTCGACGCGATTTTTGTTTCCTATCAACCATCCAAATTTCAGCCCATTCCGACACCGTCGTGAAAAATAACGAAATTGCCCCGGAGCGATTTTTTTTCCGATCAATCTGTCAAATTTTAGCCCATTCCGACATCGTCGCGAAAAATGACGAAATTGCCCCCGGCGCGATTTTTGTTTCCGATCAACCTGCCAAATTTCAGCCCATTCCGACACCTTCGCGAAAAATGACGAAATTGCCCCAGAGCGATTTTTGTTTCCCATCAACCTGCAAAATTTCAGCCCATTCCGACACTGTCGCGAAAAATGAGAAAATTGCGCCCGACGCGATTTTTGTTTCCTATCAACCTGCCAAATTTCAGTCCATTCTGACACCGTCGCGAAAAATGATGAAATTGCCCACCGCGCGATTTTTGTTTCCGATCAATCTGTCAAATTTTAGCCCATTCCGACACCGTCGCGAAAAATGACGAAATTGCCCCTAGCGCGGTTTTTGTTTCCGATCAACTTGTTAAATTTCAGTCCATTTCGACACCGTCGCGAAAAATGACGAAATTGCCCACGGCGCGATTTTTCTTTCCTATCAACCTGCCAAATTTCAGCCCATTCCGACACCGTCGTGACAAATGGCGAAATTGCACCCGGCGCGATTTTTGTTTCCCATCAGCCTGCCAAATTTCCCCCAGCGCTATTTTTGTTTCCAATCAACCTCCCAAATTTTAGCCCATTCCGACACCGTCGCAAAAAATGACGAAATGGCCCCCGGCGCGATTTTTGTTTCCGATTAACCCGCCAAATTTCAGCCCATGCAGACACGGTCGCGAAAAATGACGAAATTGCCCCCAGCGCGATTTTCGTTTCCGATGAATCTGTCAAATTTCAGCCTAGTCCGATACCATCGCAAAAAATGACAAAATTGCTCCCGGCGCGTTCTTTGTTTCCAATCAACCTGCCAAATTTCAGCCCATTCCGACGCCGTCGCGAAAAATGATGAAATTGCCCCGGCGCGATTTTTGTTTACGATCAATCTATCTGATTCCCATTCCGACACCGTCGCGAAAAATGATGAAATTGCCCCCGACGCGATTTTGGTTTCCAATCAGCTTGCCAAATTTCAGCCCATTCCGACACCGTGGCGAAAAATGACGAAATTGCCCCTATAGCGATTTTTGTTTCTGATCAACGTGTCAAATTTTATCCCATTCCGACACCGTCGCGAAAAATGAAGAAATTGCCCCCGGCGTAATTTTTGTTTCCGATCGACCTGTCAAATTTTATCCCATTCCGACACCGTCGTGAAAAGTGACGAAATCTACCCAAGTGCAGTTTTTGTTTCCGATCAGCCAGTCAAATTTTAGCCCATTTGGACACCGTCGCGAAAAATGACGAAATTGCCCCCAGGGCGATTTCTGTTTCCAATCAACCTGCCAATTTTCCCCCGGCGCGATTTTTGTTTCCAATCAACCTGCCAAATTTCAGCCCATTCCGACACTGTCGCGAAAAATGACAAAATTGCTACTAGAGCCATTTTTGTTTCCGATCAACCTGCCAAATTTCAGTCCATTCCGACACAGTCGCGAAAAATGACGAAATAGTGCCCGACGCGATTTTTGTTTCCAATCAACCATCAAAATTTCAGCCCATTCCGACACCGTCGCGAAAAATGACGAAATTGCCCTGGCGCGATTTTTGTTTCCGACCAATCTGTCAAATTTCAGCCCATTTCGACATCGTCGCGAAAAATGATGAAATTGCCCCAGGCACGATTTTTGTTTCCGATCAACTTGCCAAATTTCAGCCCATTCCGACACCGACGCGAAAAATGACGAAATTGCCCCTAAAGCGATTTTTGTTTCCCATCAACCTGCAAAATTTCAGCCCATTCCGACAACGTCGTGAAAAATGAGAAAATTGCACACGACGCAATTTTTGTTTCCAATTAGCCTGCCAAATTTCAGTCCATTCCGACACCGTCACGAAAAATGATGAAATTGCCCCCGACGCGATTTTTGTTTCCGATCAATCCGTCAAATTTTAGCCCATTCCGACACCGTCGCGAAAAATGACGAAATTCTCCCCGGTGCAATTTTTGTTTCCAATCAACCTGCCAAATTTTAGCCTATTCCGACACCCTCGCGAAAAATGATGAAATTGCCCCTAGCACGGTTTTTGTTTCCGATCAACTTGTCAAATTTCAACCCAATCCGACACCGTCGCGAAAAATGACGAAATTGCCCCAGGCGCGATTTTTGTTTGCAATTAACCTGCCAGATTTTAGCCCATTCAGACACCGTCGCGAAAAATGACGAAGTTGCCCCGAGCGTGATTTTCGTTTCCAATAAACCTTCCAAATTTCAGTCCATTTCGACACTGTCGCGAAAAATGACAAAATTGCCCGCGGCGCGATTTTTCTTTCCCATCAACCTGCCAAATTTCAGTCCATTCTGACACAATCGCGACAAATGACGAAATTGCCCCCGGCGCGATTTTTGTTTCCCATCAACCTGCCAAATTTCCCCCGGCGCGATTTTCGTTTCCAATCAACCTGCTAAATTTTAGCACATTCCGACACAGTCGTAAAAAATGACGAAATTGCCCCCGACGCGATTTTTGTTTCCAATTAACCCGCCAAATTTAAACACATTCAGACACCGTCGCGAAAAATGATGAAATTGCCCCCAGCGCGATTTTTGTTTCCGATGAATCTGTCAAATTTCCGCCTAGTCCGATGCCGTCGCAAAAAATGACAAAATTGCGCCCGGCGCGATTTTTGTTTCCAATCAACCTGCCACATTTCAGCCCATTCCGACGCCGTCGTGAAAAATGACGAAATAGCGCCCGACGCGATTTTTGTTTCCTATCAACCATCAAAATTTCAGCCAATTCCGACACCGTCGCGAAAAATGACGAAATTGCCCCGCGCGATTTTTGTTTCCGATCAATATGTCAAATTTTAGCCCATTCCAACACCGTCGCGAAAAATGACGAAACTGCCCCAGGCGCGATTTTTGTTTCCAATTAACCTGCCAAATTTCAGCCCATTCAGACACCGTCGCGAAAAATGACGAAGTTGCCCCGCACACGATTTTCGTTTCCAATAAACCTTCCAAATTTCAGTCCATTTCGACACTGTCGCGAAAAATGACGAAATTGCCCGCGGCGCGATTTTTCTTTTCCATTAACCTGACAAATTTCAGCCCATTCCGACACCATCGCGACAAATGATGAAATTACCCCAAGCGCGATTTTTGTTTCCGATGAATTTGTCGAATTTCAGCCTAGTCCGACGCGGTCGCAAAAAATGACAAAATTGCGCCCGCGCGCGATTTTTGTTTCCAATCAACCTGCCAAATTTCAGCCCATTCCGACGCCGTCGCGAAAAATGATGAAATAGCCCCCGGCGCGATTTTTGTTTCCGATCAATCTGTCCAATTCCCGTTTCGACACCGTCACGAAAAATGACGAAATTGCCCCCGGCGCTATTTTGGTTTCCAATCAGCTTGCCAAATTTCAGCCCATTCCGACACCATCGCGAAAAACGACGAAACTGCCCCCAGAGTGATTTTTGTTTCCCATCAACCTGCAAAATTTCAACCCATTCCGACACCATCGCGAAAAATGAGAAAATCGCGCCCGACGCGATTTTTGTTTCCAATCAGCCTGCCAAATTTTAGTCCATTCCGACACCGTCGCGAAAAATGATGAAATTGCCCCGAGCATGATTTTCGTTTCCAATAAACCTTCCAAATTTCTGTCCATTTCGACACTGTCGCGAAAAATGACGAAATTGCCCGCGGCGCGATTTTTCTTTTCTATTAACCTGACAAATTTCAGCCCATTCCGACACCATCGCGACAAATGATGAAATTGCCCCCGGCGCGATTTTTGTTTCCCATCAACCTGCCAAATTTCCCCCGGCGCGATTTTTGATGCCGATCAAAATGTCAAATTTGAGCCCATTTCGACACCGTCTCGAAAAATGACGAAATTACCCCCGGCG
>NW_019265160.1:28029-30596 GCF_002742605.1 Olea europaea var. sylvestris
ACACCGTCGTGAAAAATGAAGAAATTGCCCCCGGCGCAATTTTTGTTTCCGATCAACCTGTCAAAATTTATCCCATTCCAACACCGTCGTGAAAAGTGGCGAAATCTCCCCAAGCGCAGTTTTTGTTTTCGATCAGCCAGTCAAATTTTAGCCCATTCCGACACCGTCGCGAAAAATGATGAAATTGCCCCCGACGCGATTTTTGTTTCCCATCAACATGTCAAATTTTAGCCCATTCCGATGCCGTTGCGAAAAATGACGAAATTGTCCCCGGCGCAATTTTTGTTTCCAATCAACATGCAAAATTTTAGCCCATTCCGACACCATCACGAAAAATGACGAAATTGCCCCTAGCTCGGCTTTTGTTTCAGATCAACTTGTCAAATTTCAGCCCATTCCGACACCGTCGCGAAAAATGACAAAATTGCCCCGGCGTAACTTCTTTTTCCAATTAACCTACCAAATTTCAGACCATTCAGACACCGTCGCGAAAAATGACGAAGTTGCCCCGAGCGTGATTTTCGTTTCCAATAAACCTTCCAAATTTTAGTCCATTTCGACACCGTCGCGAAAAATGACGAAATTGCCCGCGGCGCGATTTTTATTTCCTATCAACCTGCCAAATTTCAGCCCATTCCGACACCGTCGCGAAAAATGACGAAATTGCCCCCGGCGCAATTTTTGTTTCCAATCAACCAGTCAAATTTTAGCCCATTCCGACACCGTCGCGAAAAATGACGAAATTGCCCTCAGCGCGATTTTTGTTTCCAATAAACCTTCCAAATTTCAGCCCATTCTGACACCGTCGCAAAAAATGACGAAATTGCTTCCGGAGCCATTTTTGTTTCCGATCAACCTTCCAAATTTCAGTCCATTCCGACACCGTCGTGAAAAATGACGAAATAGCGCCCGTCGCGATTTTTGTTTCCTATCAACCATCCGAATTTCAGCCCATTCCGACACCATCGCGAAAAATGACGAAACTGCCCAAAGAGCGATTTTTGTTTCCGATCAACATGTCAAATTTTAGCCCATTCCGACACCGTCGTGAAAAATGAAGAAATTGCCCCCGGCGCAATTTTTGTTTCCGATCAACCTGTCAAAATTTATCCCATTCCGACACCGTCGTGAAAAGTGGCGAAATCTCCCCAAGCGCAATTTTTGTTTTCGATCAGCCAGTCAAATTTTAGCCCATTCCGACACCGTCGCGAAAAATGATGAACTTGCCCCCGACGCGATTTTTGTTTCCGATCAACATGTCAAATTTTAGCCCATTCCGATGCCGTTGCGAAAAATGACGAAATTGTCCCCGGCGCACTTTTTGTTTCCAATCAACATGCCAAATTTTAGCCCATTCCGACACCGTCGTTAAAAATGACGAAATTGCCCCCGGCGCGGTTTTTCTTTCCGATCAACCTGTCAAATTTTAGCCCGTTCCGACACAGTCGCTAAAAATGATGAAATTGCCCCTAGCGCGGTTTTTGTTTCCAATCAACCAGTCAAATTTTAGCCAATTTCGACACAGTCGAGAAAAATGACGAAATTACCCCCGACGCGATTTTTGTTCCCGATCAACCTGTCAAATTTCAGCCCATTCCGACACCGTCGTGAAAAATGACGAAATTGCCCCTAGCGCGGTTTTTGTTTCCAATCAACCAGTCAAATTTTAGCCAATTTCGACACAGTCGAGAAAAATGACGAAATTACCCCCGACGCGATTTTTGTTCCCGATCAACCTGTCAAATTTCAGCCCATTCCGACACCGTCGTGAAAAATGACGAAATTGCCCCTAGCGCGGTTTTTGTTTCCAATCAACCAGTCAAATTTTAGCCAATTTCGACACAGTCGAGAAAAATGACGAAATTACCCCCGACGCGATTTTTGTTCCCGATCAACCTGTCAAATTTCAGCCCATTCCGACACCGTCGTGAAAAATGACGAAATTGCCCCTAGCGCGGTTTTTGTTTCCAATCAACCAGTCAAATTTTAGCCAATTTCGACACAGTCGAGAAAAATGACGAAATTACCCCCGACGCGATTTTTGTTCCCGATCAACCTGTCAAATTTCAGCCCATTCCGACACCGTCGTGAAAAATGACGAAATTGCCCCTAGCGCGGCTTTTGTTTCAGATCAACTTGTCAAATTTCAGCCCATTCCGACACCGTCGCGAAAAATGACGAAATTCTCCCCGGTGCAATTTTTGTTTCCAATCAACCTGCCAAATTTTAGCCCATTCCGACACCCTCGCGAAAAATGATGAAATTGCCCCTAGCGCGTTTTTTGTTTCCGATCAACTTGTCAAATTTCAGCCCATTCCGACACCATCGCGAAAAATGACGAAATTGCCCCAGGCGCGATTTTTGTTTCCAATTAACCTGCCAAATTTCAGCCCATTCAGACACCGTCGGGAAAAATGACGAAGTTGCCCCGAGCGTGATTTTCGTTTACGATAAACCTTGCAAATTTCAGTCCATTTCGACACTATCGCGACAAATGACGAAATTGCCCACGACGCGATTTTTGTTTCCAATTAACCCGCCAAATTTCAGCACATTCAGACACCGTC
>NW_019265161.1:0-11057 GCF_002742605.1 Olea europaea var. sylvestris
CCAAAAAGTACTTATGGGCCCAAAACGGACACCGTGTGCAAAAGTTACGCTCAATTCTTAGTACGCCGACTCTCCAAGCGCTCGAAATATGCAAGTGCTCATTCTTTCGGAAAATGGCCAAAATCTCTCATACGTCACGACGAAGTAGTGAGTTCAATCCAAAACGGTCGCTACATTTCTAAAAAGTACTTGTGGGCCCAAAACGGACACCGTGTGCAAAAGTTATGCTCAATTCTTCGTCCGCCGACTCTCCAAGCGTTCTAAATATCCAAGTCCTAATTCTTTCAAAAAATGTCCAAAAGCCCTCGTACATCATGACGAAGTGATGAGTTCAATCCAAAACGGTCGCTTCATTTCCAAAAAGTACTTATGGGCCCAAAACGGACACCGTGTGCAAAAGTTATGCTCAATTCTTCGTCTGCCGACTCTCCAAGCGTTCTAAATAGGCAAGTGCTCATTCTTTCAAAAAATGGCCAAAATCCCTCGTACGTCACGACGAAGTGGTGAGTTCAATCCAAAACTGTCGCTACATTTCCAAAAAGTACTTATGGGCCCAAAATAGACACCGTGTGCAAAAGTTACGCTCAATTCTTCGTCCACCAACTCTATAAGCGTGCCAAATATGTAAGTACTCATTCTGTCGAAATATGGCCAAAATCACTCTTACGGCACGACGAAGTGGTGAGTTCAATCTAAAATGGTCGCCACATTTTCAAAAAGTACTATTGGCCCAAAACGGACACCGTGTGCAAAAGTTATGCTCAATTCTTAGTACGCCGACTCTCCAAGCATTCCAAATATGCAAGTGCTCATTCCTACGAAATATGGCCAAAATCCCTCTGACGTCACGACGAAGTGGTGAGTTCATTCTAAAATTGTCGCCACATTTCCAAAAAGTACTTATGGGCCCAAAACGGATACCGTGTGCAAAAGTTATGCTCAATTCTTCATCCGCCAACTCTCTAAGCGTGCCAAATATGCAAGTTCTCATTCTTTCAAAAAGTGGCCGAAGTCCGTCGTACGTAACGACGAAGGGCTGAGTTCAATCTGAAACGGTCTATACATTTTTAAAATGTACTTATGGGCCCAAAACGGACATCGTGTGCAAAACTTACGCTCAATTCTTCGTCCGTCGACTCTCCAAGTGTTCTAAATATGCAAGTGCTCATTCTTTCGAAAAATGGCCAAAATCCCTCGTACGTCACGACGAAGTGGTAAGTTCAATCCAAAACGGTCGCTACATTTCCGAAAAGTACTTATGGGCCCAAAACGAACACTGTATTCAAAAGTTAAGCTCAATTCTTCGTCCGTCGACTCTCTAAGTGTTTTAAATATGCAAGTGCTCATTCTTTCGAAAAATGGAAAAAATCCCTCGTAGGTCACGACGAAGTGGTGAGTTCAATCCAAAACTGTCGCTACATTTCCAAAAAGTACTCATGGGCCCAAAACGGACACCGTGTGCAAAAGTTACTCTCAATTCTTCGTCCGTCGACTCTCCTAGCGTTCTAAATATGCAAGTGCTCACTCTTTCGAAAAATGGCCAAAATTCCTCATACGTCACGACGAAGTTGTGAGTTCAATCCAAAACGGTCGCTATATTTCCGAGAACTACTTATGGGCCCAAAACGGACACCGTGTGCAAAAGTTAAGCTCCACTCTTCGTACGCCGACTCTCCAAGCGTTCCAAATATGCAAGTGCACATTCTTTCGAAAAATGGCCAAAATCTCTCGTACGCCACGATGAAGGCATGACTTCAATCCAAAACGATCGCTTCATTTCCGAAAAGCACTTATGGGCCCAAAATGGACGCCGTTTACAAAAGTTTCTTACAATTCTTCGAACGTCGACAATCCAAGCATTCCAAATACGCAAGTACTCATTCTTTCGAAAAATGGCCAAAATCTCTCGTACGCCACGATGAAGGCATGACTTCAATCCAAGCGGTCGCTACATTTTCAAAAAGCACTTATGGGCCCAAAATGGACGCCGTTTACAAAAGTTTCTTACAATTCTTCGAACGTCGACAATCCAAGCATTCCAAATACGCAAGTACTCATTCTTTCGAAAAATGGCCAAAATCTCTCGTACGCCACGATGAAGGCATGACTTCAATCCAAGCGGTCGCTACATTTTCAAAAAGCACTTATGGGCCCAAAATGGACACCGTGTGCAAAAGTTACGCTCAATTCTTCGTACGCTGACTCTCCAAGCGTTCTAAATATGCAAGCGCTCATTCTTTCGAAATATGGCCAAAATCCTTCGTACTTCACAACGAAGTGGTGAGTTCAATCCAAAATGGTCGCAACATTTCCAAAAAGTACTTATGGGCACAAAACGGACAATGTGTGCAAAAGTTACGCTCAATTCTTAGTACGCCGACTCTCAAAGCGTTCGAAATATACAAGTGCTCATTCTTTCAAAATATGGCCAAAATCCCTCGTACATCATGACGAAGTAGTGAGTTAAATCCAAAACGGTCGCTACATTTCCAAAAAGTACTTATGGGCTCAAAACGGACACCGTGTGCGAAAGTTACGCTCAATTCTTCATCCGCCGACTTTCCAAGCGTTCTAAATATGCAAGTACTCATTCTTTCGAAAAATGGTCAAAATCCCTCGTACGTCATGATGAAGTGGTGAGTTCAATCCAAAATGGTAGCTACATTTCCAAAAAGTACTTATGGGCCCAAAACGGACACCGTGTGCAAAAGTTACGCTCAATTCTTCGTCCGCCGACTCTCCAAGCGTTCAAAATATGCAAGTACTCATTCTTTCGAAAAATGGTCAAAATCCCTCGTACGTCATGATGAAGTGGTGAGTTCAATCCAAAATGGTCGCTACATTTCCAAAAAGTACTTATGGGCCGAAAACGGACACCGTGTGCAAAAGTTACGCTCAATTCTTCGTACGCCGACTCTCCAAGCGTTCCAAATATGCACGTGCTCATTCTTTTGAAAAATGGCCAAAATCTCTCATACGTCATGACGAAGTAGTGAGTTCAATCCAAAACGGTCGCTACATTTCCAAAAAGTACTTGTGGGCC
Organism: Olea europaea var. sylvestris; assembly: GCF_002742605.1. Taxonomy (NCBI): domain Eukaryota; kingdom Viridiplantae; phylum Streptophyta; class Magnoliopsida; order Lamiales; family Oleaceae; genus Olea; species Olea europaea. The sequence continues at coordinate 3,044 of NW_019265161.1, forward strand.
CAAAACGGACACCGTGTGCAAAAGTTATGCGCAATTCTTCGTCCGTCGACTCGTCAAGCGTTCCAAATATGTAAGTCCTAATTCTTTCAAAAAATGTCCAAAAGCCCTCGTACATCATGATGAAGTGATGAGTTCAATCCAAAACGGTCGCTACATTTCCAAAAAGTACTTATGGGCCCAAAACGGACACCGTGTGCAAAAGTTACGCTCAATTCTTCGTCTGCCGACTCTCCAAGCGTTCTAAATATGCAAGTGCTCATTCTTTCAAAAAATGGCCAAAATCCCTCGTACGTCACGACGAAGTGGTGAGTTCAATCCAAAACTGTAGTTACATTTCCAAAAAGTACTTATGGGCCCAAAACAGACACCGTGTGCAAAAGTTACGCTCAATTCTTCGTCCACCAACTCTCTAAGCGTGCCAAATATGCAAGTGCTCATTCTGTCGAAATATGGCCAAAATCACTCTTACGTCGCGACGAAGTGGTGAGTTCAATCTAAAATGGTCGCTACATTTTCAAAAAGTACTTATGGGCCCAAAACGGACACCGTGTGCAAAAGTTATGCTCAATTCTTAGTACGCCGACTCTCCAAGCATTCCAAATATGCAAGTGCTCATTCCTTCGAAATATGGCCAAAATCCCTCTTACGTCACGACGAAGTGGTGAGTTCATTCTAAAATTGTCGCCACATTTCCAAAAAGTACTTATGGGCCCAAAACGGAGACCGTGTGCAAAAGTTACGCTCAATTCTTCATCCGCCGACTCTCTAAGCGTGCCGAATATGCAAGTTCTCATTCTTTCAAAAATTGGACGAAGTCCCTCGTACGTCACGACGAAGGGCTGAGTTCAATCTGAAACGGTCTATACATTTCCAAAATGTACTTATGGGCCCAAAACGGACACCGTGTGCAAAAGTTACGCTCAATTCTTCATTCGTCGGCTCTCTAAGCGTTCTAAATATGCAAGTGCTCATTCTTTCGAAAAATGGACAAAATCCCTCATAGGTCACGATGAAGTGGTGAGTTCAATCCAAAACTGTCGCTACATTTCCAAAAAGTACTTATGGGCCCAAAACGGACACCGTGTGCAAAAGTTACGCTCAATTCTTCATTCGTCGGCTCTCTAAGCGTTCTAAATATGCAAGTGCTCATTCTTTCGAAAAATGGTTGAAATCCCTCGTACATCACGACGAAGTGGTGAGTTCAATTCAAATCGGTCGCTACATTTCCAAAAAGTACTTATGGTCCGAAAAAGGACACTGGGTGCAAAAGTTGCGCTCAATTCTTCGTACGTCGACAATCTAAGCGTTCCAAATATGCAAGTGCTCATTCTTTCAAAATATGGCCAAAATCCCTCGTACGTCATGACGATGTGGTGAGTTCAATCCAAAACGGTCACTACATTTCCAAAAAGTACTTATGGGCCCAAAACGAACACCGTGTACAAAAGTGAAGCGCAATTCTTAGTACGCCGACTCTACAAGCGTTACAAATATGCAAGTGCTCATTCTGTCAAAAAATGGCCAAAATCCCTCGTACATCACGACGAAGTGGTGAGTTCAATTCAAATCGGTCGCTACATTTTCAAAAAGTACTTATGGGCCCAAAATGGACACTGTGTGCAAAAGTTACGCTAATTTCTTCATATGCCGACTCTCCAAGCGTTCCAAATATGCAAGTGCTCATTCTTTCGAAAAGTAGCCAAAATCCCTCGTACGTCACGACGAAGTGGTGAGTTCAATCCAAAAATGTCGCTACATTTCCAAACAGTACTTATGGGCCCGAAACGGACACCGTGTGCAAAAGTTACGCTCAATTCTTAGTCCGTCGACTCTCCGAACGTTCTAAATATGCAAGTGTTCATTCTTTCGAAAAATGGCCAAAATCCCTCGTATGTCACGACGAAGCGGTGAGTTCAATCCAAAACGGTCGCTCCATTTCCAAAAATTACTTATGGGCCCAAAACGGACACCGTGCGCAAAAGTTACGCTCAATTCTTAGTACGCCGACTCTCCAAGCGTTCCAAATATGCAAGTGCTCATTCTTTCGAAATATGGCCAAAATCCCTCATACGTCTTGACAATGTGGTGAGTTCAATCCAAAACGGTCGCTACATTTCTAAAAAGTACTTATGGGCCCAAAACGAACACCGTGTACAAAAGTTAAGCTCAATTCTTCGTACGCCGACTCTACAAGCGTTACAAATATGCAACTGCTCATTCTTTCGAAAAATGGCCAAAATCCCAAGTACTTCACGACGAAGTGGTGGGTTCAATCCAAAACGGTCGCTACATTTTCAAAAAGTACTTATGGGCCCAAAACGGACACCGTGTGCAAAAGTTACTCTAATTTCTTCGTACGCCGACTCTCCAAGCGTTCCAAATACGCAAGTGCTCATTCTTTCGAAAAGTGGCCAAAATCCCTTGTATGTCACGACGAAGTGGTGAGTTCAATCCAAAAATGTCGCTACATTTCCAAACAGTACTTATGGGCCCAAAACGGACACCGTGTGCAAAAGTTACGCTAATTTCTTTGCACGCCGACTCTCCAAGCGTTCCAAAAATGAAAGTGCTCATTCTTTCGAAAAGTGGCCAAAATCCCTCGTACGTCACGACGAAGTGGTGAGTTCAATCCAAAACGGTCGCTAAATTTCCAAAAAGTACTTATGGGCCCAAAACGAACTCCGTATTCAAAAGTTAAGCTCAATTCTTCGTCCGTCGACTCTCTAAGCGTTCTAAATATGCAAGTGCTCATTCTTTCGAAAAATGGCCAAAATCCCTCGTCCGTCACGACGAAGTGGTGAGTTCAGTCCAAAACGGTCGCTACATTTCCAAAAAGTATTTATGGGCCCAAAACGGGCACCGTGCGCAAAAGTTACGCTCAATTCTTCGTCCGTCGACTCTCTAAGCGTTCTAAATATGCAAGTGCTCATTCTTTCGAAAAATGGAAAAAATCCCTCGTAGGTCACGACGAAGTGGTGAGTTCAATGCAAAACTGTCTCTACATTTCCAAAAAGTACTTATGGGCCCAAAACGGACACCGTGTGCAAAAGTTACGCTCAATTCTTCATCCGTCGACTCTCCAAGCGTTCTAAATATGCAAGTGCTCAATCTTTCGAAAAATGGAAAAAATCCCTCGTAGGTCACGACGAAGTGGTGAGTTCAATCCAAAACTGTCCCTACATTTCCAAAAAGTACTTATGGGCCCAAAACGGACACCGTGTACAAAAGTTAAGCTCAAATCTTCGTACGCCGACTCTCCAAGCATTGCAAATATTCAAGTGCTCATTCTTTTAAAAATGGCCAAAATCCCTCGTACGTGACGACGAAGTGGTGAGATCAATCAAAACGGTCGCTACATTTCCAAAAAGTACTTTTGGGCCCAAAACGGACACCGTGTGCAAAAGTCAAGCTAAATTCTTCGTACGCTGACTCTACAAGCGTTCCAAATATGCAAATGCTCATTCTTACAAAAAATGGACAAAATCCCCCGTACGTCACGATGAAGTGGTGAGTTCAATCCAAAACGGTCGCTACATTTCCAAACAGTACTTATGGGCCCAAAACGGACACCGTCTGCAAAAGTTACGCCCAATTCTTAGTACGTCGACTCTCCAAGCGTTCGAAATATGCAAGTGCTCATTCTTTCGAAAAATGGCCGAAATCCCTTATACGTCACGACGAAGTGGTGAGTTCAATCCAAAACGGTCGCTACATTTCCAAACAGTACTTATGGGCCCAAAACGGACACCGTCTGCAAAAGTTACGCCCAATTCTTAGTACGTCGACTCTCCAAGCGTTCGAAATATGCAAGTGCTCATTCTTTCGAAAAATGGCCAAAATCTCTCATACGTCACGACGAAGTAGTGAGTTCAATCCAAAACGGTCGCTACATTTCCAAAATGTACTTATGGGCCCAAAACGGACACTGTGTGCAAAAGTTATGCTCAATTTCGTCCGCCGACTCTCCAAGCGTTCTAAATATGCAAGTGCTAATTCTTTCGAAAAATGTCCAAAATCTCTCGTATGTCACGAGGAAGTGGTGAGTTCAATCCAAAACGGTCGCTACATTTCCAAAAAGTACTTGTGGAACCAAAACGGAAGCCGTGTGCAAAAGTTATGCTCAATTCTTCGTCCGCCGACTCTCCATGTGTTCTAAATATGCAAGTGCTAATTCTTACAAAAAATGTCCAAAATCCCTCGTACGTCCCGACGAAGTGGTGAGTTCCATCCAAAATGGTCGCTTCATTTTCAAAAAGTACTTATGGGCCCAAAACGGACACTGTGTGCAAAAGTTACGCTCAATTCTTAGTACGCCGACTCTCCAAGCATTCCAAATATGCAAGTGCTCTTTCTTTCGAAATACGGCCAAAATCCCTCGTTCGTCACGATGAAGTGGTGAGTTCAATCCAAAATGGTCGCTACATTTCCAAAATGTACATATGGGCCCAAAACGGACACCGTGTACAAAAATTAAGCTCAATTCTTCGTCCGCCGACTCTCCAAGCGTTCTAAATATGTAAGTGCTCATTCTTTCAAAAAATGGCCAAAATCCCTCGTATGTCACGACGAAGTGGTGAGTTCAATCCAAAACGGTCATTACATTTCCAAAAAGTACTTATGGGCCCAGAACGAACACCGTGCGCAAAAGTTATGCTCAATTCTTCGTCCGCCGACTCTCCAAGCGTTCTAAATATGTAAGTGCTCATTCTTTCAAAAAATGGCCAAAATCCCTCGTATGTCACGACGAAGTGGTGAGTTCAATCCAAAACGGTCATTACATTTCCAAAAAGTACTTATGGGCCCAGAACGAACACCGTGCGCAAAAGTTATGCTCAATTCTTCGTCCGCCGACTCTCCAAGCGTTCTAAATATGCAAGTGCTCATTCTTTCGAAAAATGGCCAAAATCCCTCGTACGTCATGACGAAGTGGTGAGTTCGATCCAAAACGTTCGCTACATTTCCAAAAAGTACTTATGGGCCGAAAACGGACACTTTGTACAAAAGTTACGCTCAATTCTTCGTACGCAGACTCTCCAAGCGTTCCAAATATGCAAGTGCTCATTCTTTGGAAAAATGGCCAAAATCCCTCGTACGTCACGACGAAGTGGTGAGTTCAATCCAAAACGGTCGCTACATTTTCAAAAAGTACTTATGGGCCCAAAACGAACACCGTGTGCAAAAGTTACGCTCAATTCTTCGTACGCAGACTCTCCAAGCGTTCCAAATAGGCAAGTGCTCATTCTTTGGAAAAATGGCCAAAATCCCTCGTACGTCACGACGAAGTGGTGAGTTCAATCCAAAACGGTCGCCACGTTTCCAAAATGTACTTATAGGCCCAAAACGGACACCGTGTGCAAAAGTTACGCTCTATTCTTCGTCCATCGACTCTCTAAGCGTTCTAAATATGCAAGTGCTCATTCCTTCAAAAAATGGCCAAAATCCCTCGTACGTCACGATGAAGTGGCGAGGTCAATCCAAAACGGTCGCTACATTTCTAAAAAGTACTTATGGGGGATCAAAACGGATACCGTGTGCAACAGTTACGCTCAATTCTTCGTACGCCGACTCTCCAAGCGTTCCAAATGTGCAAGTGCTCATTCTTTCGAAAAGTGGCCAAAATCCCTCGTACGCCACGACGAAGTGGTGAGTTCAATCCAAAATGGTCGCTACATTTCCAAAAAGTACTTATGGGCCCAAAACGGACACCGTGTACAAAAGTTAAGCTCAATTCTTCGTACGCCGACTCTCCAAGCGTTCGAAATATGCAAGTGCTCATTCTTTCGAAAAATGGCCAAAATTTCTCATACATCACGACGAAGTAGTGAGTTCAATCCAAAACGGTCGCTACATTTCCAAAAAGTACTTATTGGCCCAAAACGGATACCATGTGCAAAAGTTACGCTCAATTCTTACGTCCGCCGACTCTCCAAGCGTTCTAAATATGCAAGTGCTCATTCTTTTGAAAAATGGCCAAAACCCCTCGTACGTCACGACGAACTGGTGAGTTCAATCCAAAACGATCGCTACATTTCCGAAAAGTACTTATGGGCCCAAAACGGACACCGTGTGCAAAAGTTACGCTCAATTCTTCGTCCGTCGACTCTCCTAGCATTCTAAATATGCAAGTGCTCATTCTTTTGAAAAATGGCCAAAACCCCTCGTACGTCACGACGAACTGGTGAGTTCAATCCAAAACGATCGCTACATTTCCGAAAAGTACTTATGGGCCCAAAACGGACACCGTGTGCAAAAGTTACGCTCAATTCTTCGTCCGTCGACTCTCCTAGCATTCTAAATATGCAAGTGCTCATTCTTTCGAAAAATGGCCAAAATCCCTCGTACGTCACGATGAAGTGGTGAGTTCAATCCAAAACAGTCGCTACATTTCCAAAAAGTACTTATGGGCCTAAAACGGACACTGTGTGTAAAAGTTACGCTTAATTCTTCGTACACCGACTCTCCATGCGTTCCAAATATACAAGTGCTCATTCTTTCGAAAAGTGGCCAAAATCCCTCGTACGTCACGACAAAGTGGTGAGTTCAATCCAAAACGGTCGCTACATTTCCAAAAAGTACTTATGGGCCCAAAACGGACACCGTTTGCAAAAGTTACGCTCAATTCTTAGTATGTCGACTCTCCAAGCGTTTGAAATATGCAAGTGCTAATTCTTTCGAAAAATGGCCACAATCTCTCATACGTCTCGACGACGTAGTGAGTTCAATCCAAAACGGTCGCCACATTTCCCAAAAGTACTTATGGGCCCAAAACGGACACCGTGTGCAAAAGTTACGATCAATTCTTCGTCCGTCGACTCTCCAAGCATTCTAAATATGCAAGTGCTCATTCTTTCGAAAAATGGCCAAAATCCTTCGTACGTCACGATGAAGTGGTGAGTTCAATCCAAAACGATCGCTACATTTCCGAAAAGTAATTATGGGCCCAAAACGAACACCGTGTGCAAAAGTTACGCTCAATTCTTCGTCCGTCGACTCTCCAAGCGTTCTAAATATGTAAGTGCTCATTCTATCAAAAAATGGCAAAAATCCCTCGTACGTCACGACGAAGTGGTGAGTTCAATCCAAAACGGCCTCTACATTTCGAAAAAGTACTTATGGGCCCAAAACGGACACCGTGTGCAAAAGTTAAGCTCAATTCTTCGTACGCTGACTCTACAAGCATTCCAAATATGCAAGTGCTCATTCTTTCGAAAACTGGCCAAAATCCCTTGTACGTCACGACTAAGTGGTGAATTCAATCCAAAACGGTCACTACATTTTCAAAAAGTACTTATGGGCCCAAAACGGATACCATGTACAAAAGTTACGCTCAATTTTTCGTACGCTGACTCTCCAAGCGTTCCAAATATGCAAGTGCTCATTCTTTGAAAAAATGGCCAAAATCCCTCGTACGTCACGATGAAGTGGTGAGTTCAATCCAAAACGGTCGCCACGTTTCCAAAAAGTACTTATGGGCCCAAAACGGACACCGTGCGCAAAAGTTACGCTCAATTCTTCGTCCACCGACTCTCTAAGCGTTCTAAATATGCAAGTGCTCATTCCTTCAAAAAATGGCCAAAATCCCTCGTACGTCACGATGAAGTGGCGAGGTCAATCCAAAACGGTCGCTACATTTCTAAAAAGTACTTATGGGGGATCAAAACGGATATCGTGTGCAACAGTTACGCTCAATTCTTCGTACGCCGACTCTTCAAGCGTTCCAAATGTGCAAGTGCTCATTCTTTCGAAAAGTGGCTAAAATCCCTCGTACGCCACGACGAAGTGGTGAGTTCAATCCAAAATGGTCGCTACATTTCCAAAAAGTACTTATGGGCCCAAAACGGACACCGTGTACAAAAGTTAAGCTCAATTCTTCGTACGCCGACTCTCCAAGCGTTCGAAATATGCAAGTGCTCATTCTTTCGAAAGATGGCCAAAATCTCTCATACATCACGACGAAGTAGTGAGTTCAATCCAAAACGGTCGCTACAATTCCAAAAAGTACTTATGGGCCCAA
>NW_019265162.1:0-377 GCF_002742605.1 Olea europaea var. sylvestris
ATTAGATCATCTGCATTTAAGTCGTGAAAAGACATTCAACATTAGTTTTCAACTCAACATGCTTATAATATATAATCAAAATTCAAATTATTTTAACTTCTCCAATATAAAACTTATCGTTCACCTCCATCACGTCACAACCTAGAGAAACTTCTTCTTTATCTAGGTATGACACTTAGGTCTCTACACCTCATTCATCTAGTTGAGAACAATATTGGCTATATTGACGAATATGTCATTGATTTCTAGTTTGTATACTAGGTAATAAGATGAGAGTATTTAAAATTTTGAATTCCTCATAATTAACATATATCATTTACCTCCTTGTTCCCATTAGGAAATGGACTCTCCTGGTCATTCGAGGCACACACCTTCCT
>NW_019265162.1:20531-21118 GCF_002742605.1 Olea europaea var. sylvestris
AGCACAGCTAAAGACTTTTAGTTTACTATAATCTGATATAGCTCTTGACCACAATTTTTTAGATACTTGAAAATTAATAGCACTGGTTGGACTTTTATTTATAAGATAAGTTACAATTTTGCCAGAAAAATTTAGGTAAACCAGAACTGTGTAACATACACCCGACCTTTTCCAATAAGGTCACATTCATTCTTTCAACAATACCATTCTGTTGTAGGGTGTATGTCACAGTTCTGTGTCTTAGTACTCCATTTTCCTTACAAAAGAATTCAAATTCGATATTACAAATTGCAAGTCCATTGTTTGTTCTCAATGCTTTAATTTTCTTGCTTGTTTGTTTTTCAATCATTAACTTCCATTTTTTAAAGATTTGAAAAGTATCATTGAAAAATCATCTACGATAAGTATATAGAATCTGAAACCACTTAGTGTATTTACAGAGGCTAGACCCCAAAGATCAGCATGTAAATACTCTAAAATACAAGTAGATTTGCGAATTCCAGGTTTAAAAGGTAGTTTCTGCTATTTCCCAATTATGTAATCTTTACAAAATTCTAACTTTCCAATGTGATCCTTCCCAAAAAAAA
>NW_019265163.1:0-11052 GCF_002742605.1 Olea europaea var. sylvestris
TTGGATTGAGCTCACCAGTTCGTCGTGACCTGCGACTGATTTTGGCCATTTTTTGAAGGAATGAGCGCTTGTAAATTGAGAACTCTTGGAGAGTTGGCGGACGAAGAATGGAGCGTAACTTTTGCACACGGCGTCTGTTTTGGGCCCATAAGAACTTTTTGGAAATGTAGCGACCGTTTTGGATTGATTTCACCACTTCGTCGTGACGTACGAGGGATTTTGGCCATTTTTTGAAAGAATGAACACTTGCATATTTAGAACGGTTGGAGAGTCGGCGGACGAAGAATTGAGCGTTACTTTTGCACAAGGTGTCCGGTTTGGGCCCATAAGAACTTTTTGGAAATGTAGCGACCGTTTTGGATTGAACTCACCACTTCGTTGTGACATACGAGGGATTTTGGCGATTTTTCAAAAGAATTAGCACTTGCATATTTAGAATGCTTGGCGAATCGACGGACGAAGAATTGAGCGTAACTTTTGCACGCGGTGTCCGTTTTGGGCCCATAAGTACTTTTTGGAAATGTTGCGACCATTTTGGATTGAACTCTCCACTTCATCGTGACGTACGAGGGATTTTGGCAATTTTTCAAAAGAATTAGAACTTGCATGTTTAGAATGCTTGGAGAGTCGGCGGACGAAAAATTGAGCGCAACTTTTGCACGCGGTGTCAATTTTGGGCCAGTAAGTACTTTTTGGAAATGTAGCGACCGTTTTGGATTGAACTCATGACTTCATCGTGACGTACGAGTGATTTAGCCCATTTTTTGAGGGAATGAGCGCTTGCATATTGAGAACGCTTGGAGAGTCGGTGGACGAAGAATTGAGCGTAACTTTTGTACACGGTGTCCGTTTTGGACCGTAAGAACTTTTTGGAAATGTAGCGACCGTTTTGGGTTGAACTCACCACTTCATCGTGATGTACGAGGGATTTTGACCATTTTTCAAAAGAATAACCACTTGCATATTTAGAACGCTTGAATAGTCGGCGGACGAAGAATTGAGCGTAACTTTTGCACAAGGTGTCCGGTTTGGGCCCATAAGAACTTTTTGGAAATGTAGCGACCATTTTGGATTGAACTCACCACTTCGTCGTGACGTACGAGGGATTTTGGTGATTTTTCAAAAAAATTAGCACTTGCATATTTAGAATGCTTGGAGAATCGACGGACGAAGAATTGAGTGCAACTTTTGCACGCGGTGTCAGTTTTGGGCCCATAAGTACTTTTAGGAAATGTAGCAACCATTTTGGATTGAACTCTCCACTTCATCATGACGTACGAGGGATTTTGGCAATTTCTCAAAAGAATTAGAACTTGCATGTTTAGAATGCTTGGAGAGTCAGCGGACAAAGAATTGAGGGCAACTTTTGCACGCGGTGTCCGTTTTGGGCCCATAAGTACTTTTTGGAAATGTAGCGACCGTTTTGGATTGAACTCATGACTTCATCATGACGTACGAGTGATTTTGGCCATTTTTGGACGGAATGAGCGCTTGTATATTGGGAACCCGTGGAGAGTCGGCGGACTAAGAATTGAGCGTAACTTTTGCACATGGTGTCCGTTTTGGGCCCATAAGATCTTTTTGGAAATGTAGCGACCGTTTTGGATTGAACTCACCACTTTGTTGTGACGTACGAGGGATTTTGGCGATTTTTCAAAAGAATTAGCACTTGCATATTTAGAATGCTTGGAGAGTCGACGGACGAAGAATTGAGCGCAACTTTTGTACGCGGTGTCCGTTTTGGGCCCATAAGTACTTTTTGGAAATGTAGCGACCGTTTTGGGTTGAACTCTCCACTTCATCGTGATGTACGATGGATTTTGGCAATTTTTCAAAAGAATTAGAACTTGCATGTTTAGAATGCTTGGAGAGTCGGCGGACGAAGAATTGAGCGCAACTTTTGTACGCGGTGTCCGTTTTGGGCCCATAAGAACTTTTTGGAAATGTAGCGACCGTTTTGGATTGAACTCACCACTTCGTCGTGACGTACGAGAGATTTTGGCGATTTTTTAAAAAAATTAGCACTCGCATATTTAGAATGCTTGGAGAGTCGACGGACGAAGAATTGAGCGCAACTTTTGTACGCGGTGTCCGTTTTGGGCCCATAAGAACTTTTTGGAAATGTAGCGACCATTTTGGATTGAACTCACCACTTCATCGTGACGTACGAGAGATTTTGGCGATTTTTTAAAAAAATTAGCACTCGCATATTTAGAATGCTTGGAGAATCGACGGACGAAGAATTGAGCCAACTTTTGCACGCGGTGTTCGTTTTGGGCCCATAAGTACTTTTTGGAAATATAGCAACCATTTTGGATTGAACTCACCACTTCGACGTGACGTACGAGTGATTTTGGATATTTTTCGAAGGAACGAGGGCTTGTATATTGAGAACGCTTGGAGAGTCGATGGACGAAGAATTGAGCGCAACTTTTGCACGCGATGTCCGTTTTGGGCCCATACGTACTTTTTGGAAATGTAGCGACCGTTTCGGATTGAACTCATGACTTCATCGTGACGTACGAGTTATTTAGGCCATTTTTCGGAGGAATGAGCACTTGTATATTGAGAACGCTTGCAGAGTCGGCGGACGTAGAATTGAGCGTAACTTTTGCACACGGTGTCCGTTTTAGGCCCATAAGAACTTTTTGGAAATGTAGCGACCGTTTTGGATTGAACTCACCACTTCATCATGACATACGAGGGGTTTTGGCCATTTTTCAAAAGAATAAGCACTTGCATATTTAGAACTCTTGGAGAGTCGGCGGCCGAAGAATTGAACGTAACTTTTGCACACGGTGTCCGTTTTGGGCCCATAAGAACGTTTTGGAAATGTAACGACCGTTTTGGATCGAACTCACCACTTCGTCGTGACTTACGAGTGATTTTTGCCATTTTTTGAAGGAATGAGCGCTTGTATATAGAGAACGCTTGGAGAGTCGACGGACGAAGAATTGAGCGTAACTTTTGCACACGGTGTCCGTTTTGGTCCCGTAAGAACTTTTTGGAAATATAGCGACCGTTTTGGATTGAACTCACCACTTCATCGTGACGTACGAGGGATTTTGATGATTTTTCAAAAGAATTAGCACTTGCATATTTAGAATGCTTGGAGAATCGACGGACGAAGAATTGAGCCAACTTTTGCACGCGGTGTCCGTTTTGGGCCCATAAGTACTTTTTGGAAATGTAGCGACCGTTTTGGATTGAACTCACCGCTTCATCGTGACGTACGAGGGATTTTGATGATTTTTCAAAAGAATTAGCACTTGCATATTTAGAATGCTTGGAGAATCGACGGACGAAGAATTGAGCCAACTTTTGCACGCGGTGTCCGTTTTGGGCCCATAAGTACTTTTTGGAAATGTAGCGACCGTTTTGGATTGAACTCACCGCTTCATCGTGACGTACGAGGGATTTTGATGATTTTTCAAAAGAATTAGCACTTGCATATTTAGAATGCTTGGAGAATCGACGGACGAAGAATTGAGCCAACTTTTGCACGCGGTGTCCGTTTTGGGCCCATAAGAACTTTTTGGAAATGCAGCGACCGTTTTGGATTGATCTCACCACTTCGTCATGACGTATGAGGGATTTTGGCCATTTTTCGAAAGAATGAGCACTTGCATATTTAGAACGGTTAGAGAGTCGACGGACGAAGAATTGAGCGTTACTTTTGCACACGGTGTCCGTTTTGGGCCCATAAGAACTTTTTGGAAATGTAGCGACCATTTTGGATTGAACTCACCACTTCATCGTGACGTACGAGGGATTTTGGCCATTTTTCAAAAGAATTAGCACTTGCGTATTTAGAATGCTTGGAGAGTCGACAGACGAAGAATTGAGCGCAACTTTTGCACGCGGTGTCCGTTTTGGGCCCATAAGTACTTTTTCGAAATGTAGCGACCGTTTTGGATTGAGCTCACCACTTCGTCATGACGTGCGAGTGATTCTTGCCATTTTTTGAAGGAATGAGCGCTTGTATATTGAGAACGCTTGGAGAGATGGCGGACGAAGAATTGAGCGTAACTTTTGCACACGGTGTCCATTTTGGGCCCATAAGAACTATTTGGAAATGCAGCGATCGTTTTGGATTGATCTCACCAATTCATCGTGACGTACGAGGGATTTTGGCCATTTTTCGAAAAAATGAGCACTTGCATATTTAGAACGGTTGGAGAGTAGTTTTCGGACGAAGAATTGAGCGTTACTTTTGCACGAGGTGTCCGTTTTGGGCCCATAAGAACTTTTTGGAAATGTAGCGACCGTTTTGGATTGAACTCACCACTTCATCGTGACATGCGAGGGATTTAGGCCATTTTTTGAAGGAATGAGCGTTGTATATTGAGAACGCTTGGAGAGTCGACGGACGAAGAATTGAGCGTAACTTTTGCACACGGTGTCCGTTTTGGGCCCATAAGAACTTTTTGGAAATGTAGCGACCGTTTTGGATTGAACTCACCACTTCGTCGTGACGTACGAGGGATTTTGACGATTTTTCAAAAGAATTAGCACTTGTATATTTAGAATGCTTGGGGATTCGACGGTCGAAGAATTGAGCGTAACTTTTGCACGCGGTGTCCGTTTTGGGCCCATAAGTACTTTTCGAAAATGTAGCGACCGTTTCGGATTTAACTCACCACTTCGTCATGACGTACGAGTTATTTTGGCCATTTTGGAAGGAATGAGCACTTGTATATTGAGAACGCGTGGAGAGTCGGCGGACTAAGAATTGAGCGTAACTTTTGTACACGGTGTCCGTTTTGGGCCCATAAGAACTTTTTGGAAATGTAGCGACCGTTTTGGATTGAACTCACCACTTTGTTGTGACGTAAGAGGGATTTTGGTGATTTTTAAAAAGAATTAGCACTTGCATATTTAGAATGCTTGGAGAGTCGACGGACGAAGAATTGAGCGCAGCTTTTGCACGCGGTGTCCGTTTTGGGCCCATAAGTACTTTTTGGAAATGTAGCGACCGTTTTGGGTTGAACTCTCCACTTCATCATGACGTACGAGGGATTTTGGCAATTTTTCAAAAGAATTAGAACTTGCATGTTTAGAATGCTTGGAGAGTCGGCGGACGAAGAATTGTGCGCAACTTTTGCACGCGGTGTCCGTTTTGGGCCCATAAGTACCTTTTGGAAATGTAGCGACCGTTTTGGATTGAACTCACAATTTTGTCGGGACGTACGAGTGATTTTGGCCTTTTTTCGAAGGAATGAGCGCTTGTATATTGAGAACGCTTGGAGAGTCGACGGACGAAGAATTGAGCGTAACTTTTGCACACGGTGTCCGTTTTGGGCCCATACGAACTTTTTGGAAATGTAGCGACCATTTTGGATTGAACTCACCACTTCGTGTTGACGTACGAGAGAGTTTGGCGATTTTTCAAAAGAATTAGCACTTGCATTTTTAGAATGCTTGGGGAGTCGACGGACGAAGAATTGAGCGCAACATATGGACGCGGTGTCCGTTTTGGGCCCGTAAGTACTTTTTGGAAATGTAGCAACCGTTTTGGATTGAACTCACCACTTCGTCGTGAGGTACGAGTGATTTTGGCCATTTTTAGAAGAAACGAGCGCTTGTATATTGAGAACGCTTGGAGAGTCGACGGACGAAGAATTGAGCGTAACTTTTGCACACGGTGTCCGTTTTGGGCCCATTAGAACTTTTTGGAAATGCAGCGACCGTTTTGGATTGATCTCACCACTTCGTTGTGACGTACGAGGGATTTTGGCCATTTTTCGAAAGAATGAGCACTTGCATATTTAGAACGGTTGGAGAGTCGACGGACGAAGAATTGAGCGTTACTTTTGCACACGGTGTCCGTTTTGGGCCCATAAGAACTTTTTGGAAATGTAGCGACCATTTCGGATTGAACTCACCACTTCATCGTGACGTACGAGGGATTTTGGCCATTTTTCAAAAGAATTAGCACTTGCATATTTAGAATGCTTGGAGAGTCGGCGGACGAAGAATTGAGCGCAACTTTTGTACGCGGTGTCCGTTTTAGGACCATAAGTACTTTTTCGAAATGTAGCGACCGTTTTGGATTGAGCTCACCACTTCGTCGTGACGTGGGAGTGATTCTGGCCATTTTTTGAAGGAATGAGCGCTTGTATATTGAGAACGCTTGGAGAGATGGCGGACGAAGAATTGAGCGTAACTTTTGCACACGGTGTCCATTTTGGGCCCATAAGAACTATTTGGAAATGCAGCGACCGTTTTGGATTGATCTCACCAATTGTCGTGACGTACGAGGGATTTTGGCCATTTTTTGAAAAAATGAGTACTCGCATATTTAGAACGGTTGGAGAGTCGGCGGACGAAGAATTGAGCGTTACTTTTGCACAAGGTGTCCATTTTGGCCCCATAAGAACTTTTTGGAAATGTAGCGACCGTTTTTGATTGAAATCACCACTTCGTCGTGACATACGAGGGATTTAGGCCATTTTTTGAAGGAATGAGCGCTTGTATATTGAGAACGCTTGCAGAGTCGGCGGACGAAGAATTGAGCGTAACTTTTGCACACGGTGTCCGTTTTGGGCCCGTAAGAACTTTTTGGAAATGTAGCGACCGTTTTGGGTTGAACTCACCACTTCATCATGATGTACGAGGGATTTTGGCCATTTTTCAAAAGAATAAGCACTTGCATATTTAGAACACTTGGATAGTCGGCGGACGAAGAATTGAGCGTAAATTTTGCACAAGGTGTCCGGTTTGGGCCCATAAGAACTTTTTGGAAATGTAGCGACCATTTTGGATTGAACTCACCACTTCGTCGTGACGTATGAGGGATTTTGGCGATTTTTCAAAAAAAATAGCACTTGCATATTTAGAATGCTTGGAGAATCGACGGACGAAGAATTGAGCGCAACTTTTGCACGCGGTGTCCGTTTTGGGCCCATAAGTACTTTTTGGAAATGTAGCGACCATTTTGGATTGAACTCTCCACTTCATCATGACGTACGAGGGATTTTGGAAATTTCTCAAAAGAATTAGAACTTGCATGTTTATTATGCTTGGAGAGTCAGCGGACAAAGAATTGAGCGCAACTTTTGCACGCGGTGTCCGTTTTGAGCGCATAAGTACTTTTTGGAAATGTAGCAACCGTTTCGGATTGAACTCATGACTTCATCATGACGTACGAGTGATTTTGGCCATTTTTGGAAGGAATGAGCGCTTGTATATTGAGAACACGTGGAGAGTCGGCGGACTAAGAATTGAGCATAACTTTTGCACACGGTGTCCATTTTGGGCCCAGAAGAACTTTTTGGAAATGTAGCGACCGTTTTGGATTGAACTCACCACTTTGTTGTGACGTACGAGGGATTTTGGCCATTTTTCAAAAGAATTAGCACTTGCATATTTAGAATGCTTGGAGAGTCGACGGACGAAGAAATGAGCGCAGCTTTTGCACGCGATGTCCGTTTTGGGCCCATAAGTACTTTTTGGAAATGTAGCGATCGTTTTGGGTTGAACTCTCCACTTCATCGTGACGTACGAGGGATTTTGGCCATTTTTCAAAAGAATTAGCACTTGAATATTTAGATTGCTTGGAGAGTCGGCGGACGAAGAATTGAGCTCAACTTTTGCACGCGGTGTCTGTTTTGGGCCCATAAGTACTTTTTGGAAATGTAGCGACCATTTTGGGTTGAACTCACCACTTTATCGTGACGTACGAGTGATTTTGGCCATTTTTCGAAGGAATGAGCGCTTGTATATAGAGAACGCTTGGAGAGTCGGCAGACGAAGAATTGAGCTTAACTTTTGCACACGGTGTCCGTTTTGGGCCCATAAGAACTTTTGGAATTATAGCGACCGTTTTGGATTGAACTCACCACTTCATCGTGACGTACGAGGGATTTTGACGATTTTTCAAAAGAATTAGCACTTGCATATTTAGAATGCTTGGGGAGTCGGCGGATGAAGAATTGAGCGTAACTTTTGCACGCGGTGTCCGTTTTGGGCCCGTAAGTACTTTTTGGAAATGTTGCAACCGTTTTGGATTGAACTCACCACTTCGTCGTGACGTACGAGTGTTTTTGGCCATTTTTCGAAGGAATGAGCGCCTGTATATTGAGAACGCTTGGAGAGTCGACGGACGAAGAATTGAGCGTAACTTTTGCACACGGTGTCCGTTTTGGGCCCATAAGAACTTTTTGGAAATGTAGCGACCATTTTGGATTGAACTCACCACTTCGTCGTGACGTACGAGAGATTTTGGCGATTTTTCAAAAGAATTAGCACTTGCATTTTTAGAATGCTTGGGGAGTCGGCGGACGAAGAATTGAGCGCAACATATGCACGCGGTGTCCGTTTTGGGCTCGTAAGTACTTTTTGGAAATGTTGCAACCGTTTTGGATTGAACTCACCACTTCATCGTGACGTACGATTGATTTTGGCCATTTTTCGAAGGAACGAGCGCTTGTATATTGAGAACGCGTGGAGAGTCGGTGGACTAAGAATTGAGCGTAACTTTTGCACACGGTGTTCGTTTTGGGCCCATAAGTACTTTTTGGAAATGTAGCGACCGTTTTGGATTGAACTCACCACTTCATCGTGACGTACGAGAGATTTTGGCCATTTTTCGAAAGAATGAGCTCTTCCATATTTAGAACGCTTGGAGATTCGGCGGACGAAGAATTGAGCGTAACTTTTGCACACGGTGTCCATTTTGGGCCCATAAGAACTATTTGGAAATGCAGCGACTGTTTTGGATTGATCTCATCAATTCATCGTGACGTACGAGGGATTTTGGCCATTTTTCGAAAAAATGAGCACTTACATATTTAGAACGGTTGGAGAGTCGGCGGACGAAGAATTGAGCGTTACTTTTGCACGAGGTGTCCATTTTGGGCCCATAAGAACTTTTTGGAAATGTAGCGACCGTTTTGGATTGAACTCACCACTTCGTCGTGACATACGAGGGATTTAGGCCATTTTTCGAAGGAATGAGCGCTTGTATATTGAGAACGCTTACAGAGTCGGCGGACGAAGAATTGAGTGTAACTTTTGTACACGGTGTCCGTTTTGGGCCCATAAGAACTTTTTGGAAATGTAGTGACCGTTTTGGATTGAACTCACCACTTCATCATGACGTACGAGGGATTTTGGCCATTTTTCAAAAGAATTAGCACTTGAATATTTAGATTGCTTGGAGAGTCGGCGGACGAAGAATTGAACTCAACTTTTGCACGCGGTGTCCGTTTTGGGCCCATAAGTACTTTTTGGAAATGTAGCTACCGTTTTGGGTTGAACTCACCACTTCATCGTGACGTACGAGTGATTTTGGCCATTTTTCGAAGGAATGAGCGCTTGTATATAGAGAACGCTTGGAGAGTCGGCAGACGAAGAATTGAGCTTAACTTTTGCACACGGTGTCCGTTTTGGGCCCATAAGAACTTTTTGGAAATGTAGCGACCGTTTATGATTGAACTCACCACTTCATCGTGACGTACGTGGGGTTTTGACGATTTTTCAAAAGAATTAGCACTTGCATATTTAGAATGCTTGGGGAGTCGGCGGATGAAGAATTGAGCACAACTTTTGCACGCGGTGTCCGTTTTGGGCCCATAAGTACTTTTTGGAAATTTAGCAACCGTTTTGGATTGAGCTCACCAGTTCGTCGTGACCTGCGACAGATTTTGGCCATTTTTGAAGGAATGAGCGCTTGTAAATTGAGAACGCTTGGAGAGTTGACGGACGAAGAATTGAGCGTAACTTTTGCACACGGTGTCTGTTTTGGGCCCATAAGAACTTTTTGGAAATGAAGCGACCGTTTTGGATTGATTTCACAACTTCGTTGTGACGTACGAGGGATTTTGGCCATTTTTTGAAAGAATGAACACTTGCATATTTAGAACGGTTGGAGAGTCGGCGGACGAAGAATTGAGCGTCACTTTTGCACAAGGTGTCCGATTTGGGCACATAAGAACTTTTTGGAAATGTAGCGACCGTTTTGGATTTAACTCACGACTTCATCGTGACGTACGAGTGATTTAGGCCATTTTTTGAAGGAATGAGCGCTTGCATATTGAGAACGCTTGGAGAGTCGGTGGACGAAGAATTGAGCGTAACTTTTGCACACGGTGTCCTATTTGGGCCCGTAAGAACTTTTTGGAAATATAGCGACCGTTTTGGGTTGAACTCACCACTTCATCATGATGTACGAGGGATTTTGGCCATTTTTCAAAAGAATAAGCACTTGCATATTTAGAACGCTTGGATAGTCGGCGGACGAAGAATTGAGCGTAACTTTTGCACAAGGTGTCCGGTTTGGGCCCATAAGAACTTTTTGGAAATGTAGCGACCATTTTGGATTGAACCCACCACTTCGTCGTGACGTATGAGCGATTTTGGCGATTTTTCAAAAAAATTAGCACTTGCATATTTAGAATGCCTGGAGAATCGACGGACGAAGAATTGAACGCAACTTCTGCACGCGGTGTCCGTTTTGGGCCCATAAGTACTTTTTGGAAATGTAGCGACCATTTTGGATTGAACTCTCCACTTCATCATGACGTACGAGGGATTTTGGCAATTTCTCAAAAGAATTAGAACTTGCATTTTTAGAATGCTTGGAGAGTCAGCGGACAAAGAATTGAGCGTAACTTTTGCACGCGGTGTCCGTTATGGGCCCATAAGTACTTTTTGGAAATGTAGCGACCGTTTCGGATTGAACTCATGACTTCATCATGACGTACGAGTGATTTTGGCCATTTTTGGAAGGAATGAGCACTTGTATATTGAGAACGCGTGGAGAGTCGGCGGACTAAGAATTGAGCGTAACTTTTGCACACGGTGTCCGTTTTGGGCCCAGAAGAACTTTTTGGAAATGTAGCGACCGTTTTGTATTGAACTCACCACTTTGTTGTGACGTACGAGGGATTTTGGTAATTTTTCAAAAGAATTAGCACTTGCATATTTAGAATGCTTGGAGAGTCGACGGACGAAGAATTGAGCGCATCTTTTGCACGCGGTGTCCGTTTTGGGCCCATAAGTACTTTTTGGAAATGTAGCGACCGTTTTGGGTTGAACTCTCCACTTCAT
>NW_019265164.1:0-10695 GCF_002742605.1 Olea europaea var. sylvestris
TCAACCAGTCAAATCTTAGCCAATTCCGACACAGTCACGAAAAATGACGAAATTACACCAGGCGCGGTTTTTGTTCCCGATCAGCCGGTCAAATTTGAGCCTATTCCGACACGGTCGCGAAAAATGACGAAATTGCCCACGGCGCGATTTTTATTTCCGATCAACCTGTCAAATTTGAGCCCATTCCGACACAGTGTAGAAAAATAACAAAATTGCCCGCGGCGCGATTTTTGTTTCCGATCAACCTGTCAAATTTGAGCCCATTCCGACACAGTGTAGAAAAATAACAAAATTGCCCGCGGCGCGATTTTTGTTTCCGATCAATCTGTCAAATTTTAGCCAATTCCGACACAGTCGCGAAAAATGACGAAATTTCCGCGGCGCGATTTTTGTTTCCGATCAATCTGTCAAATTTGAGCCCATTAAAACACAGTCGAGAAAAATGACGAAATTGCCCCCGGCGCGATTTTTATTTCAGATCAAACTGCCAAATTTCAGCCAATTCCGAGACAGTCGAGAAAAATGTCGAAATTGCCCCCGACGAGATTTTTGTTTCCGATCAACAAGTCAAATCCAGCCAATTCCGACACAGTCGCGAAAAATGACGAAATTACACCCGGCGCGATTTTTGTTCCCGATAAACCTGTCAAATTTCAGCCCATTCCGACACAGTCGAGAAAAATGACGAAATTGCCCCCGGCGCGATTTTTATTTCCGATCAAACTGCCAAATTTCAGCCAATTCCGACACGGTCGAGAAAAATGACAAAATTGCCCCCGGCTCAGTTTTTGTTTCCGATCAACCAGTCAAATTTTAGCCAATTCCGACACAATCGCGGAAAATGACGAAATTACAACCGGCGCGGTTTTTGTTCCCGATGAACCTGTCAAA
The DNA here is from genome assembly GCF_002742605.1 of Olea europaea var. sylvestris. Classification (NCBI taxonomy): domain Eukaryota; kingdom Viridiplantae; phylum Streptophyta; class Magnoliopsida; order Lamiales; family Oleaceae; genus Olea; species Olea europaea. The sequence goes on from NW_019265164.1 coordinate 892, forward strand.
TTCGAGCCCGTTCCGACACAGTTGAGAAAAATGACGAAATTGCCCCCGGCGCGGTTTTCGTTTCCGATAAACCTGTCAAATTTGAGCCCATTCCGACACAGTCGAGAAAAATGACGAAATTGCCGCAGGCGCGATTTTTATTTCCGATCAAACTGCCGAATTTCCGCCAATTCCGACACAGTCGCGAAAAATGACGAAATTACACCTTGCGCAATTTTTGTTCCCAATAAACCTGTCAAATCTGAGACCATTCCGACACAGTCGAGAAAAATGACGAAATTGCCGCCGGAGCGATTTTTATTTCCGATCAAACTGCCAAATTTCAGCCAATTCCGACACAATCGAGAAAAATGACGAAATTGCCCCCGGCGCTGTTTTTGTTTCCGATCAGCCAGTCAAATTTTAGCCAATTCCGACACAGTCGCGAAAAATGACGAAATTTCCCCGACGCGATTTTTTTTTCCGATCAATCTGTCAAATTTGAGCCCATTTCGACACAGTCGAGAAAAATGACGAAATTGCCCTCGACGCGATTTTTATTTCAGATCAAACTGCCAAATTTCAGCCAATTCTGACACAGTCGAGAAAAATAACGAAATTGCCCCCGGGGCGGTTTTTGTTTCCGATCAACAAGTCAAATTTTAGCCAATTCCGATACAGTCGCAAAAAATGATGAAATTGCCCCGGCGCGATTTTTGTTCCCGATAAACCTGTCAAACTTGAGCCCATTCCGACACAGTCGAGAAAAATGACGAAATTGCCCACGGCGCGATTTTCATTTCCGATCAAACTGCCAAATTTCAGCCAATTTCGAGACAATCGAGAAAAATGACGAAATTACACCCTGCGCGGTTTTTGTTCCCGATAAACCTGTCAAATTTGAGCCCATTCCAACACAGTCGAGAAAAATGACGAAATTGCCCCCGGCGCGGTTCTTGTTTCCGATCAACCATTCAAATTTTAGCCAATTCCGACGCAGACGCGAAAAATGACGACATTACACCCTGCGCGATTTTTGTTCCCGATCAACCTGTCAAATTTGAGCCAATTCCGACATGGTCGAGAAAAATGACGAAATTGCCCCCGGCGCGATTTTTATTTAAGATCAAACTGCCAAATTTCAGTCAATTTCGACACAGTCGAGAAAAATGACGAAATTGCCCCCGACGTAGTTTTTGTTTCCGATCAACCAGTCAAATTTTAGCCAATTCCGACACAATCGCGGAAAATGAAGAAATTACACCCGGCGCGGTTTTTGTTCCCGATGAACCTGTCAAATTTGAGCCCGTTCCGACACAGTTGAGAAAAATGACGAAATTACCCCCGGCGCAGTTTTTGTTCCCGATAAACCTGTCAAATTTGAGCCCATTCCGACACAGTCGAGAAAAATGACAAAATTGCCCCCGGCACGATTTTTGTTTCCGATCAACCTGTCAAATTTTAGCCAATTCCAACACAGTCGAGAAAAATGACGAAATTTCCCCGGCACGATTTTTGTTACCAATCAATCTGTCAAATTTGAGCCCATTACGACACAGCCGAGAAAAATGACGAAATTGCCCCCGGCGCGATTTTTATTTCAGATCGAACTGCCAAATTTCAGCCAATTCCGAGACAGTCGAGAAAAATGTCGAAATTGCCCCCGGCGCGGTTTTTGTTTCCGATCAACAAATCAAATTTCAGCCAATTCCGATACAGTCGCATAAAATGATGAAATTGCCCGGCGCAATTTTTGTTCCCGATAAACCTGTCAAATTTGTGCCCATTCCGACACAGTCGAGAAAAATGACGAGATTGCCCCCGGCGCGATTTTTGTTTCCGATCAACCAGTCAAATCTTAGCCAATTCCGACACAGTCGCGGAAAATGACGAAATTACACCCGGCGCGATTTTTGTTTCCGATCAACCAGTCAAATCTTAGCCAATTCCGACACAGTCGCGGAAAATGACGAAATTACACCCGGCGCGATTTTTGTTTCTGATCAACCTGTCAAACTGGAGCCCATTCCGACACAGTCGAGAAAAAAGACGAAATTGCCCCCGGCACGATTTTATTTCAGATCAAATTGCCAAATTTCAGCCAATTCTGACACAGTCGAGAAAAATGACGAAATTGCCCCCGGGGCGGTTTTTGTTTCCGATCAACAAGTCAAATTTCAGCCAATTCCGATACAGTCGCAAAAAATGATGAAATTGCCCCGGCGCAATTTTTGTTCCTGATAAACCTGTCAAATTTGAGCCCATTCTGACACAGTCGAGAAAAATGACGAAATTGCCGCCGACGCGATTTATATTTCCCATCAAACTGTAAAATTTCAGCCAATTTCGACATAGTCGAGAAAAATGACGAAATTGCCCCAGGCGCGATTTTTATTTCAGATCAAACTGCCAAATTTCAGTCAATTCCGACACAGTCGAGAAAAATGACGAAATTGACCCCGGCGCAGTTTTTGTTCCCGATGAACCTGTCAAATTTAAGCCCGTTCCGACACGTTTGAGAAAAATAACGAAATTGCCCCCGGCGCGATTTTTGTTTCCGATCAACCTGTCAAACTTGAGCTCATTCCGACACAGTCGAGAAAAATGACAAAATTGCCCCCGGCACGATTTTTGTTTTCGATCAACCTGTCAAATTTTAGCCAATTCCAACACAGTCGAGAAAAATGACGAAATTTCCCCGGCACGATTTTTGTTTCTGATCAATCTGTCCAATTTGTGCCCATTCCGACACAGTCGAGAAAAATGACGAAATTGCCCCCGGCGAGAATTTTATTTCAGATCAAAGTGCCAAATTTCAGCCAATTCTGACACAGTCGAGAAAAATGACGAAATTGCCCCCAGGGCGATTTTTGTTTCCGATCAACAAGTCAAATTTCAGCCAATTCCGATACAGTCGCAAAAAATGATGAAATTGCCCCGGCGCAATTTTTGTTCCCGATAAACCTGTCAAATTTGTGCCCATTCCGACGCAGTCGAGAAAAATGACGAAATTGCCCCCGGCGCGATTTTTATTTCAGATCAAACTGCCAATTGTCAGTCAATTCCGACACAGTCGAGAAAAATGACGAAATTAGCCCAGGCGCGATTTTTATTTCAGATCAAACTGCCAAATTTCAGTCAATTCCGACACAGTCGAGAAAAATGACGAAATTGCCGTCGGCGTGATTTTTATTTCAGATCAAACTGCCAAATTTCAGTCAATTCCGACACAGTCGAGAAAAATGACGAAATTGCCCCCGGCGCGATTTTTGTTCCCGATGAACCGGTCAAATTTTAGTCAATTCCGACACAATCGCGGAAAATGACGAAATTCCACTCGGCGCGGTTTTTGTTCCCGATGAACCTGTCAAATTTGAGCCCGTTCCGACACGGTTGAGAAAAATGACGAAATTGCAGCCGGCGCGATTTATGTTTCCGATAAACCTGGCAAATTTGAGCGCATTTCGACACTGTCGAGAAAAATGATGAAATTGCCGCCGGCGCGATTTTTATTTCCTATCAAACTGCCAAATTTCAGCAAATTCTGACACAGTCGAGAAAAATGAAGAAATTGCCCCCGGCGCGATTTTTGTTTCCGATCAACCAGTCAAATCTTAGCCAATTCCGACACAGTCACGAAGAATGACGAAATTACACCAGGCGCGATTTTTGTTCCCGATCAACCGGTCAAATTTTAGCCTATTCCGACACAATCGCGAAAAATGACGAAATTGCCCCCGGCGCGATTTTTGTTTCCGATCAACCTGTCAAATTTGAGCCCATTCCGACACAGTCTAGAAAAATAACAAAATTGCCCCCGGCGAGATTTTTGTTTCCGATCAACCTGTCAAATTTTAGCCAATTCCGACACAGTCGAGAAAAATGACGAAATTTCCCCGGCGCGATTTTTGTTTCCGATCAATCTGTCAAATTTGAGCCAATTACGACACAGTCGAGAAAAATGACGAAATTGCCCCCGGCGCGGTTTTAGTTTCCGATCAACAAGTCAAATTTTAGCAAATTCAGGCACAGGCACGAAAAATGACGAAATTACACCCAGCGCGGTTTTCGTTCCCGATCAACCTATCAAATTTGAGCCCATTCCGACATAGTCGAGAAAAATGACGAAATTGCCGCCGGCGCGATTTTTATTTCCGATCGAACTGCCAAATTTCAGCCAATTCCGACATTGTCGAGAAAAATGACGAAATTGCCCGCGGCGCGATTTTTGTTTCCGACCAACACGTCAAATTTCAATCAATTCCGACACAGTCGCGAAAAATGACGAAATTACACCCGGCGCGATTTTTGTTCCCGATCAACCTGTCAAATTTGAGCGCATTCCGACACAATCGAGAAAAAAGACGAAATTGCCGCCGGCGCAATTTTTATTTCCGATCAAACTGCCAAATTTCAGCAAATTCCGACACAGTCGAGAAAAATGATGAAATTGCCGCAGGCGTGATTTTTATTTCCGATCAACCAGTCAAATCTTAGCCAATTCCGACACAGTCGCGGAAAATGACGAAATTACACACGGCGCGATTTTTGTTCCCGATCAACCTGTCAAATTTGAGCCTATTCCGACACAATCGAGAAAAATGACGAAATTGCCGCCGTCGCGATTTTTATTTCTGATCAAACTGCCAAATTTCAGCAAATTTCGACACAGTCGAGAAAAATGACGAAATTGCCCCTGGCGCGATTTTTGTTTCCGTTCAACCAGTCAAATCTTAGCCAATTCCGACACAGTCGCGAAAAATGACGAAATTACACACGGCGCGATTTTTGTTCCCGATCAACCTGTCAAATTTGAGCCTATTCCGACACAGTCGCGAAAAATGACGAAATTGCCCTCGGCGCGATTTTTGTTTTCGATCAACCTGTCAAATTTGAGCCCATTCCGACACAGTCGAGAAAAATGACGAAATTGCCGCCGGCGCGATTTTTATTTCCGATCAAACTGCCAAATTTCAGCCAATTCCGACACGGTCGAGAAAAATGACGAAATTGCCCCCGGCACGGTTTTAGTTTCCGATCAACAAGTCAAATTTTAGCAAATTCAGGCATAGGCACGAAAAATGACGAAATTACACCCGGCGCGATTTTTGTTCCCGATCAACCTGTCAAATTTGAGCCCATTCCGACACAATCGAGAAAAATGACGAAATTGCGGACGGCGCGATTTTTATTTCCGATCAAACTGCCAAATTTCAGTCAATTCCGACACAGTTGAGAAAAATGACGAAATTGCCCACGGCGCGATTTTTGTTTCCGACCAACAAGTCAAATTTCAGTCAATTTCGACACAGTCGCGAAAAATGACGAAATTACACCCGGCGCGATTTTTGTTCCCGATCAACCTGTCAAATTTGAGCGCATTCCGACACAATCGAGAAAAATGACGAAATTGCCGCCGGCGCGATTTTTATTTCCGATCAAATTGCCAAATTTCGGCAAATTCCGACACAGTCGAGAAAAATGACGAAATTGCCCCAGGCGCGATTTTTGTTTTCGATCAACCAGTCAAATCTTAGCCAATTCCGACACAGTCGCGGAAAATGACGAAATTACACACGGCGCGATTTTTGTTACCGATCAACCTGTCAAATTTGAGCCTATTCTAACATAGTCGCGAAAAATGACGAAATTGCCCTCGGCGCGATTTTTGTTTTCGATCAACCTGTCAAATTTGAGCCCATTCCGACACAGTCGAGAAAAAAGACGAAATTACCGCCGGCGCGATTTTTATTTCCGATCAAACTGCCAAATTTCAGCCAATTCCGACACAGTCGAGAAAAATGACGAAATTACCGCCGGCGCGATTTTTATTTCCGATCAAACTGCCAAATTTCAGCCAATTCCGACACAGTCGAGAAAAATGACGAAATTACCGCCGGCGCGATTTTTATTTCCGATCAAACTGCCAAATTTCAGCCAATTCCGACACAGTCGAGAAAAATGACGAAATTACCGCCGGCGCGATTTTTATTTCCGATCAAACTGCCAAATTTCAGCAAATTCCGACACAGTCGAGAAAAATGATGAAATTGCCGCAGGCGCGATTTTTATTTCCGATCAACCAGTCAAATCTTAGCCAATTCCGACACAGTCGCGGAAAATGACGAAATTACACAAGGCGCGATTTTTGTTCCCGATCAACCTGTCAAATTTGAGCCTTTTCCGACACAATCGAGAAAAATGACGAAATTGACGCCGACGCGATTTTTATTTCCGATCAAACTGCCAAATTTCAGCAAATTCCGACACAGTCGAGAAAAATGACGAAATTGCCCCTGGCGCGATTTTTGTTTCCGATCAACCAGTCAAATCTTAGCCAATTTCGACACAGTCGCGGAAATGACGAAATTACACACGGCGCGATTTTTGTTCCCGATCAACCTGTCAAATTTGAGCCTATTCCGACACAGTTGCGAAAAATGACGAAATTGCCCTCGGCGCGATTTTTGTTTTCGATCAACCTGTCAAATTTGACCCCATTCCGACACAGTCGAGAAAAATGACAAATTTGCCTCCGGCTCGATTTTTATTTCCGATCAAACTGCCAAATTTCAGCCAATTCCGACACGGTCGAGAAAAATGACGAAATTGCCCCCGGCACGATTTTAGTTTCCGATCAACAAGTCAAATTTAAGCAAATTCAGGCACAGGCACGAAAAATGACGAAATTACACCCGGCGCGATTTTTGTTCCCGATCAACCTGTCAAATTTGAGCGCATACCGACACAATCGAGAAAAATGACGAAATTGCCGCCGGCGCGATTTTTATTTCCGATCAAACTGCCAAATTTCGGCCAATTCCGACACAGTCGAGAAAAATGACGAAATTGCCGCCGGCGCGATTTTTATTTCCTATCAAACTGCCAAATTTCAGTCAATTCCGACACAGTTGAGAAAAATGACGAAATTACCCACGGCGCGGTTTTTGTTTCCGACCAACAAGTCAAATTTCAGTCAATTTCGACACAGTCGCGAAAAATGACGAAATTACACCCCGCGCGATTTTTGTTCCTGATCAACCTGTCAAATTTGAGCGCATACCGACACAATCGAGAAAAATGACGAAATTGCCGCCGGCGCGATTTTTATTTCCGATCAAACTGCCAAATTTCGGCAAATTCCGACACAGTCGAGAAAAATGACGAAATTGCCCCTGGCGCGATTTTTGTTTCCGATCAACCAGTCAAATCTTAGCCAATTCCGACACAGTCGCGGAAAATGACGAAATTACACACGGCGCGATTTTTTTTCCGGATCAACCTGTCAAATTTGAGCGCATTCCGACACAATCGAGAAAAATGATGAAATTGCCGTCGGCGCGATTTTTATTTCCGATCAAACTGCCAAATTTCAGCAAATTCCGACACAGTCGAGAAAAATGACGAAATTGGCCCCGGCGCGGTTTTTGTTTCCGATCAACCAGTCAAATCTTAGCCAATTCTGACACAGTCGCGAAAAATGACGAAATTGCCCTCGGCGCGATTTTTATTTCAGATCAAACTGCCAAATTTCAGCGAATTCCGACACAGTCGAGAAAAATGACGAAATTGGCCCCGGCGCGGTTTTTGTTTCCGATCAACCAGTCAAATCTTAGCCAATTCTGACACAGTCGCGAAAAATGACGAAATTGCCCTCGGCGCGATTTTTGTTTTCGATCAACCTGTCAAATTTTAGCCAATTCCGACACAGTCGCGAAAAATCACGAAATTACACCCGGCGCGATTTTTGTTTCCGATCAACCCATCAAATTTGAGCCTATTACGACGCAGTCGCGAAAAATGAATAAATTGCCCCCGGCGCGATTTTTGTTTCCGATCAACCTGTCAAATTTTAGCCAATTCCGACACAGTCGCGAAAAATGACGAAATTTCCCCGGCGCGATATTTGTTTCCGATCAATCTGTCAAATTTGAGCCCATTCCGACACAACCGAGAAAAATGACGAACTTGCCCCCGGCGCGATTTTTATTTCAGATCAAACTGCCAAATTTCAGCCAATTCTGACACAGTCGAGAAAAATGACGAAATTGCCCCCGGGGCGGTTTTTGTTTCCGATCAACAAGTCAAATTTCAGCCAATTCCGATACAGTCGCAAAAAATGATGAAATTGCCCCGGCGCGATTTTTATTCCCGATAAACCTGTGAAATTTGAGCCCATTCCGACACAGTCGAGAAAAATGACAAAATTGCCCCCGGCGCGATTGTCATTTCCGATCAAACTGCCAAATTTCAGCCAATTCCGAGACAGTCGAGAAAAATGACGAAATTGCCCCCGACGCGGTTTTTGTTTCCGATCAACAAGTCAAATTTAAGCCAATTCCGACACAGTGGCGAGAAATGACGAAATTACACCCGGCGCGATTTTTGCTCCCTATAAACCTGTCAAATTTGAGCCCATTCCGACACATTCGAGAAAAATGACGAAATTGCCCCCGGCGCGGTTCTTGTTTCCGATCAACCATTCAAATTTTAGCCAATTCCGGCGGAAACGCGAAAAATGACGAAATTACACCCCGCGCGGTTTATTTCCCGATCAACCTGTCAAATTTGAGTTCATTCCGACACAGTCGAGAAAGATGACGAAATTGCCTCCGGCGCGATTTTTATTTCAGATCAAACTGCCAAATTTCAGTCAATTCCGACACAGTCGAGAAAAATGACGAAATTGCCCCCGGCGCAGTTTTTGTTTCCGATCAACCAGTTAAATTTTAGCCAATTCCGACACAGTCGCGAAAAATGACGAAATTACACCCGGCGCTATTTTTGTTCTCGATCAACCTGTCAAATTTGAGCCCATTCCGACACAGTCAAGAAAAATGACGAAATTGCCCCCGGCGCGATTTTAATTTCAGATCAAACTGCCAAATTTCAGCCAATTCTGACACAGTCGAGAAAAATGACGAAATTGCCCCCAGGACGATTTTTGTTTCCGAACAACAAGTCAAATTTCAGCCAATTCCGATACAGTCGCAAAAAATGATGAAATTGCCCCGGCGCGATTTTTGTTCCCGATAAACCTGTCAAATTTGAGCCCATTCCGACACAGTCGAGAAAAATGACGAAATTGCCCCCGGCGCGATTTTCATTTCCGATCAAACTGCCAAATTTCAGCCAATTTCGAGACAATCGAGAAAAATGACGAAATTGCCCCCGGCACGGTTTTTGTTTCCGATAAACAAATCAAATTTCAGCCAATTCCGACACAGTGGCGAAAAATGACGAAATTACACCCGGCGCGATTTTTGTTCCCGATAAACCTGTCAAATTTGAGCACATTCCGACACGGTCGAGAAAAATGACGAAATTGCCTCCGACGCGGTTCTTGTTTCCGATCAACCATTCAAATTTTGGCCAATTCCGACGCAGACGCGTAAAATGACGACATTGCACCCTGCGCGATTTTTGTTCCCGATCAACCTGTCAAATTTGAGCCAATTCCGACACAGTCGAGAAAAATGACGAAATTGCCCCCGGCGCGATTTTTATTTCTGATCAAACTGCCAAATTTCAGTCAATTTCGACACAGTCGAGAAAAATGACAAAATTGCACCCGGCGCAGTTTTTGTTTCCGATCAACAAGTCAAATTTTAGCCAATTCCGACACAATCGCGAAAAATGACGAAATTACACCCGGCGCGGTTTTTGTTCCCGATGAACCTGTCAAATTTGAGCCCGTTCCGACACAGTTGAGAAAAATGACGAAATTGCCCCCGGCGCAGTTTTTGTTTCCGATAAACCTGTCAAATTTGAGCCCATTCCGACAAAGTCGAGAAAAATGACGAAATTGCCGCAGGCGCGATTTTT
>NW_019265164.1:10704-11046 GCF_002742605.1 Olea europaea var. sylvestris
AAATGACGAAATTGCCGCCGGCGCGATTTTTATTTCCGATCAAACTGCCGAATTTCCGCCAATTCCGACACAGTCGCGAAAAATGACGAAATTACACCCTGCGCAGTTTTTGTTCCCGATAAACCTGCCAAATCTGAGACCATTCCGACACAGCCGAGAAAAATGACGAAATTGCCCCCGGCGCGATTTTTATTTCAGATCAAACTGCCAAATTTTAGCCTATTCTGACACAGACGAGAAAAATAACGAAATTGCCCCTGGGGCGGTTTTTGTTTCCGATCAACAAGTCAAATTTCAGCCAATTCCGATACAGTCGCAAAAAATGATGAAATTGCCCCGGCG
>NW_019265165.1:0-11044 GCF_002742605.1 Olea europaea var. sylvestris
GATCGGAAACAAAAATCGCGCCGGGGGCAATTTCGTCATTTTTCTCGACTGTGTCGGAATTGGCTGAAATTTGGCTGGTTGATTGAAAACAAAAATCGTACCGGGGGAAATTTCGTCATTTTTCGCGACGGTGTCGAAATGGGCTAAAATTTGACAGGTTGATCGAAAACAAAAACCGCGCTAGGGGCAATTTCGTCATTTTTTGCGACCGTGCCGGAGTGGGCTGAAATTTGGCAGGTTGATTGGAAACAAAAATCGCGCAGGGGGCAACTTCGTCATTTTTCGCAACGTTGTCGGAATGGGCTAAAATTTGACAGGTTGATCGGAAACAAAATCCGCCCCAAGGGCAATTTCGTCATTTTTCGAGACGGTGTCGGAATGGGCTAAAATTTGACTGGTTGAGCGGAAACAAATACCGCGCAAGGGGTAATTTAGTCATTTTTCGCGACGGTGTCGGAATGGGTTGAATTTTGGCAGGTTGATTGGGAACAAAAATTGCGACGTGGGTAATTTTGTCATTTTTCGAGACGGTGTCGGAATGGGCTGAAATTTGGTAGGTTGATTGGAAACAAAAATCGCGCTGGGGGCAACTTCGTCATTTTTCGGAACGGTGTCGGAATGATCTGAAATTTGACAGGTTGATCGAAAACAAAAAACGCGTCGGGGGCAATTTCGTCATTTTTCGCGACGGTTTCGGAATGGACTGAAATTTGGCTGGTTGATTGGAAACAAAAATCGCGCCGGGGGAAATTTCGTCATTTTTCGCGACGGTGTTGGAATGGGCTAAAATTTGACAGGTTGATCGAAAACAAAAATCGCGCTAGGGGCAATTTCGTCATTTTTTGCCACGGTGCCGGAATGGGCTGAAATTTGGCATGTTGATTGGAAAGAGAAATTGCGCCGTGGGCAATTTCGTCATTTTTCACGACGGTGTCGGAATGGGCTAAAATTTGCAGGTTGATTGGAAACAAAAATCGAGCAGGGGGCAACTTCGTCATTTTTCGCAACGTTGTCGGAATGGGCTAAAATTTGACAGGTTGATCGGAAACAAAATCCGCACCAAGGGCTATTTCGTCATTTTTTGCGACGGTGTCGGAATGGGCTAAAATTTGACTGGTTGAGCGGAAACAAAAACCGCGCAAGGGGTAATTTAATCATTTTTCGCGACGGTGTCGGAATGGGTTGAATTTTGGCAGGTTGATTGGAAACAAAAATTGCGACGTGGGTAATTTCGTCATTTTTCGCGACGGTGTCGGAATGGGCTGAAATTTGGCTGGTTGATTGGAAACAAAAATCGCGCTGGGGGTAACTTCGTCATTTTTCGCAACGGTGTCGGAATGATCTGAAATTTGACATGTTGATCGGAAACAAAAAACGCGTCGGGGGCAATTTCGTCGTTTTTCGCGACGGTTTCGGAATGGACTGAAATTTGGCTGGTTGATTGGAAACAAAAATCGCGCCGGGGAAAATTTCGTCATTTTTTGCGACTGTGTTGGAATGGGCTAAAATTTGACAGGTTGATCGAAAACAAAAATCGCGCTAGGGGCAATTTCGTCATTTTTTGCCACGGTGCCGGATTGGGCTGAAATTTGGCAGGTTGATTGGAAACAAAAATTGCGCCATGGGCAATTCCGTCATTTCTCATGACGGTGTCGGAATGGGCTGAAATTTGGCAGGTTGATTGGAAACAAAAATCGCGCAGGGGGCAACTTCGTCATTTTTCGCAACGTTGTCGGAATGGGCTAAAATTTGACAGGTTGATCGGAAACAAAATCCGCACCAGGGGCAATTTCGTCATTTTCGCGACGGTGTCGGAATGGGCTAAAATTTGACTGGTTGAGCGGAAACAAAAACCGCGCAAGGGGTAATTTAGTCATTTTTCGTGACGGTGTCGGAATGGGTTGAATTTTGGCAGGTTGATTGGAAACAAAAATTGCGACGTGGATAATTTCGTCGTTTTTCGCGACGGTGTCGGAATGGGCAGAAATTTGGCAGGTTGATTGGAAACAAAAATCGCGCAGGGGGCAACTTCGTCATTTTTCGCAACGGTGTCTGAATGATCTGAAATTTGACAGGTTGATTGGAAACAAAAAACGCGTCGGGGGCAATTTCGTCATTTTTCGCAGCGGTGTCGGAATCGGCTAAAATTTGACAGACTGATTGGAAACAAAAGTCGCGCCCGGGGCTATTTTGTTATTTTTCGTAACGGTTTCAGAATGTACTGAAATTTGGCAGGTTGATTAGAAACAAAAATTGCGCCGTGGGCAATTTCGTCATTTTTCGCAACGGTGTCGGAATGGGCTGAAATTTGGCAGGTTGATTGGAAACAAAAATCGCTCAGGGAGCAACATCGACATTTTTCGCGACGGTGTCGGAATGGGCAAAAATTTGACAGGTTGATCGGGAACAAAAACCGCGCAAAGAGCAATTTCGTCATTTTTCGCGACGGTGTCGGAATTGGCTGAAATTTGGGAGGTTGATTAGAAACAAAAATCCCGCCTAGGGTAATTTCGTCATTTTCGTGGTGATTTCGGAATGGGCTAAAATTTGACAGGTTGATCGGAAATAGAAATCGCGCCAGGGGCAATTTTATAATTTTTCGCGACGGTGCCAGAATGTGTAGAAATTCGGCAGGTTGATGGGAAACAAAAAATGCGCCGGGGGCAATTTCGTCATTTTTCGCGACGTTGTCGGAATGGGCTAAAATTTGACAGGTTGATCGGAAACAAAAATCGTTCTAGGGACTATTTCGTCATTTTTCGCGACGGTGTCGAAATGGGCTGAAATTTGGCTGGTTGACTGTAAACAAAAATTGCGCCGGGTGCAATTTTCGTCATTTTTCACGACAGCGTCGAAGTGGTCTAAAATATGACAGGTTGATCGGAAACAAAAACCGCGCTAGGGGCAATTTCGTCATTTTTCGCGACGTTGTGGGAATTGGCTTTAATTTGGCAGGTTGATTGGAAACAAAAAACGCGCTGGGGGCAATTTCGTCATTTTTCTTATGATTTCGGAATGTGCTAAAATTTGACAGGTTGATCGGAAACAGAAATCGCGAAGGGGGCAATTTCATAATTTTTCGCGTCGGTGTCGGAATGGGCTGAAATTTTGCAGGTTGATTGGAAACAAAAATCGTCTCGAGGGCAATTTCGTCATTTTTCGCGACGGTGTCGGAAAGGGCAAAGATTTGATTGGTTGATCGGAAACAAAATCGTCGCCGGGGCAATTTCATCATTTTTCGCGACGGTGTCGGAATGGGCTAAAATTTGACAGGTCGATCGGAAACAAAAACGGCGCCAGGGGAATTTCGTCCTTTTTCGCGACGGTGTCGGAATGGGCCGAAATTTGGCAGGTTGATTGGAAACAAAAATTGCGCACGGGGGTAATTTCGTCATTTTTTGCGAGGGTGTCAGAATGGGCGAAAATTTGACAGGTTTATCGGGAACAAAAATCGTGCTAAGGGCAATTTCATCTATTTTCGCGAAGGTGTCGAAATGGGCTGAGATATGGCAGGTTGATTGAAAACAAAAATCGCCCCGAGGGCTATTCCGTCATTTTTGGCAATGGTGTCGGAATGGGCTGAAATTTGACAGGTTGATCGGAAACAAAAACCGCGTAGGTGCAATTTCATCATTTTTCGCAACGATGTCGGAATGGGCTAAAATTTGATAGATTGATCGGAAAGAAAAGTCATTCCCGGGGCAATTTCGTCATTTTACGCGACGGTGTCGGAATGGGCTGAAATTTGGCAGGTTTATTGAAAAAAATTGCGCCAGTGGCAATTTCGTCATTGGTCGCGACGGTGTCGAAATGGGCTAAAATTTGACAGGTTGACCGGAAACAAAATCCGCGCCAGGGGCAATTTCGTCATTTTTTGCGACGGTGTTGGAATGGGTTAAAATTTGACAGGTTGATCGGAAACAAAAATCGCGCCAGGGGAATTTCATCATTTTTCGCAACGGTGTCGAAATGGGCTGAAATTTGGCTGGTTGATTGGAAACAAAAATTGCGCCGGGAGCAATTTCGTCATTTTTCGCGACGGTGTCAGACGGGGCAAAAATTTGGCAGGTTGATTGGGAACAAAAATTGCTCCGAGGGCAATTTCATCATTTTTTGCGACGGTGTCGGAACGGCTAAAATTTGACAGGTTGATCGGAAACAAAAATCGCGCTAAGGGCAATTTCGTCATTTTTCGCGACGGTGTCGGAATGAGTTGCAATTTGGCAGGTTTAATGGAAATAAAAATTGCGCCGAGGGCAATTTCGCCATTTTTCGCGACGGTGTCGGAATGGACTGAAATTTGGCAATTTGATTGGAAACAAAAATCTCCCCGAGGGCAATTTCGTCATTTTTCACGACGGTGTCGGAATGGGTTAAAATTTAATAGGTTGAACGAAAAAAAAATCGCGTCGGGGGCAATTTCGTCATTTTTCGCAACGGTGTCGTAATGGGCTAAAATTTGACAGATTGATCGGAAACAAAAGTCGCGCCCGGGACAATTTTGTCATTTTACACGACGGTGTCGGAATAGGCTGAAATTTGGCAGGTTTATTGGAAAAAATTGCGCCAGCGGCAATTTCGTTATTGGTCGCGACGGTGTCGGAGTGGGCTAAAATTTGACTTGTTGACCGGAAACAAAATCCGTGCTAGGGGCAATTTCGTCATTTTTCGCGACGGTGTCGGAATGGGCCGAAATTTGACAGGTTGATCGGAAACAAAAACTGCGCAGGGGGCAATTTCGTCATTTTTCGTAACGGTGTCGGAATGGGCAAAAATTTGACAGATTGATCGGAAACAAAAGTCGCGCCCGGGGCAATTTCGTCATTTTTCGTGACGGTTTCGAAATGGGCTGAAATTTGGCAGGTTGATTGGAAACAAAAATCGCTCCGGGGGAAATTTCGTCATTTTTCGCAACGGTGTCGGAATGGGCCAAAATTTGACAGGTTGATCGGGAACAAAAATCGCACTAAGGACAATTTCGTCATTTTTCGCGACAGTGTCGGAAGGTGCTGAAATTTAGCAGGTTGACTGGAAACAAAAAATGCACCGGGGGCAATTTTGTCATTTTTCGCGACGTTGTCGGAATGGGCTAAAATTTGACAGGTTGATCGGAAACAAAAACCGCGCTTGGGGCAATTTCCTCATTTTTCGCGACGGAGTCGGAATGGGCTGAAATTTGACAGGTTGATTGTAAACAAAAATTACGTCGGGTGCAATTTTGTCATTTTTCGCGACGATGTCGGAATGGGCTGAAATCTGGCAGGTTGATTGGAAACAAAAATTGTGCTGTGGGCAATTTTGTGATTTTTCGCGACGATGTCGGAATGGGCGGAAATTTGGTAGGTTGATTGGAAACAAAAATCGCGTTGGGGGCAATTTCATCATTTTTCGCGGCGGTGTCGGAATGGGCTGAAATTTGGCAGGTTGATTGGAAACAAAAATCGCGTTGGGGGCAATTTCGTCGTTTTTCACGACGATGTCGGAATGGGCTTAAATTTGACAGGTTGATCGGAAACAATAATCGCGCGGGGGCAATTTCGTCATTTTTCGCGACGGTGTCAGAATGGGCTGAAATTTGGCAGGTTGATTGGAAACAAAAATCGCCCAGAGGGCTATTTCGTCATTTTTCGGAATGGCGTCGGAATGTGCAGAAATTTGACAAGTTGATCGGAAACAAAAACCGCGTCAAGGGTAATTTCGTCATTTTTCGCAACGGTGTCGGAATGGGCTGAAATTTGACAAGTTGATCGGAAACAAAAATCGCGTCGGGGGCAATTTCGTCATTTTTCGCAACGGTGTTGGAATGGGCTAAATTTTGGCAGATTGATCGGAAACAAAAGTCGCGCCCGGGGCAATTTCGACATTTTTCGCGACGGTTTCGGAATGGACTGATATTTGGCTGGTTGATTGGAAACAAAATCGCGCCGGGGGAAATTTCGTCATTTTTCGCGACGGTGTCGGAATGCGCTAAAATTTGACAGGTTGATCGGAAACAAAAATCGCGCTAGGGGCAATTTCTTCATTTTTCGCGACGGTGTCGGAATGGGCTGAAATTTGGCAGGTTGATTGGAAACAAAAATTGTGCCATGGGCAATTTAGTCATTTTTCGCGACGGTGTCGGAATGGGCTGAAATTTGGCAGGTTGATTGGAAACAAAAATTGCGCTTTGGGCAATTTCGTCATTTTTCGCGGTGATTTCGGAATGGGCTAAAATTTGACGGGTTGATCGGAAACAGAAATCGCGCCAGGGGCAACTTCATAATTTTTCGCGACGGTTCCAGAATGTGCAGAAATTTGGTAGGTTGATGGGAAACAAAAAATGCACTGGGGGCAATTTGGTCATTTTTCGCAACGTTGTCGGAATGGGCTAAAATTTGACAGGTTGATCGAAAACAAAAACCGCGCTTTGGGCAATTTCCTCATTATTCGCGACAGTGTCGGAATGGGCTGAAATTTAGCAGGTTGATTTTAAACAAAAATTATGCCAGGTGCAATTTCGTCATTTTTCGCGACGGTGTCGGAACGGGCTGAAATCTGGCAGGTTGATTGGAAACAAAAATTGCGCTTTGGGCAATTTCGTCATTTTTCGCGACGGTGCCGGAATGGGCTGAAATTTGGCAGGTTGATTGAAAACAAAAATCGCGTTGGGGGCAATTTCGTCATTTTTCGCGACGATGTCGGAATGGGCTAAAATTTGACAGATTGATCGGAAAAAATAATTGCGCGGGGGCAATTTCGTCATATTTCGCGACGGTGTCAGAATGGGCTGAAATTTGGCAGGTTGATTGGAAACAAAAATCGCCCAGAGGGCTATTTCGTCATTTTTCGTAACGGTGTCGAAATGGACTGAAATTTGACAAGTTGATCGAAAACAAAAATCGCGCTGGGGGCAATTTCGTCATTTTTCGCAACAGTGTCGGAATGGGCAAAAATTTGACAAATTGATCGAAAACAAAAGTTGCGCCCAGGGCAATTTTGTCATTTTTTGCGACGGTGTTGGAATGGGCTGAAATTTGGCAAGTTGATTGGAAACAAAAATTACGCTGTGGGAAATCTCGTCATTTTTCGCGACGGTGTAGGAATGGTCTAAAATTTGACAGGTTGATTGGAAACAAAAACCACGCTAGGGGCAATTTCGTCATTTTTCGCGACGGTATCGGAATGGGCTGAAATTGGCAGGTTGATTGGAAACAGAAATTGTTCCGTGGGCAATTTCGTCATTTTTCGCGACGTTGTCAGAATGGGCTGAAATTTGGCAGGTTGATTGGAATCAAAAATCGCGATGGGGACAATTTCGTCATTTTTCGCGACGATGTCGAAATGTGCTAAAATTTGACAGGTTGATCGGAAACAAAAATCGCGCGGGGGCAATTTCATCATTTATCGCGACGGTGTCGGAATGGGCTAAAATTTGACAGATTGATCAGAAACAAAAGTTTTGCCCGGGGCAATTTTGTCATTTTTCGCGACGGTGTCGGAATGGGCTGAAATTTGGCAGGTTGATTGGAAACAAAAATTGCGACGCGTGCAATTTCGTCATTTTTCCCGACGGCGTCAGAATGGGCTGAAATTTGGCAGGTTGATTGCAAACAAAAATCGCGTCGTGGGCAACTTCGTCATTTTTCGCGACGGTGTCGGAATGGGCTAAAATTTGACAGGTTGATCGGAAACAAAAGTTGCGCCCGGGGGAAATTTCGTCATTTTTCGCGACGGTGTCAGAATGGCTAAAATTTGACAAATTGATCGAAAACAAAAGTCGCGCCCAGGGCAATTTTATCATTTTTTCGCGACGGTTTCGGAATGGACTGAAATTTGGCAAGTTGATTGGAAACAAAAATTGCGCTGTGGACAATTTCGTCATTTTTTTCGACGGTGTCGGAATGGGCTGAAATTTGGCAGGTTGATTGGAAACAAAAATCGCGCAGGGGCAACTTCGTCATTTTTCGCGACGGTGTCGGAATGGGCTGAAATTCAGCAGGTTGATTGGAAACAAAAATTGCGACGTGTGCAATTTCGTCATTTTTCCCGACGATGTCGGAATCGGCTGAAATTTGGCAGGTTGATTGGAAACAAAAATCGCGCTGGGGGAAATTTCGTCATTTTTCGCGACGGTGTCGGAATGGAGTGAAATTTGGCAGGTTGATTGGAAACAAAAATTGCGACGTGTGCAATTTCGTCATTTTTCCCGACGATGTCGGAATGGGCTGAAATTTGGCAGCTTGATTAGAAACAAAAATAGCGTCGGGGACAACTTCGTCATTTTTCGCGATCGTGTCGGAGTGGGCTAAAATTTGACAGGTTGATCGGAAACAAAAATCGTGCAG
The DNA here is from genome assembly GCF_002742605.1 of Olea europaea var. sylvestris. Classification (NCBI taxonomy): domain Eukaryota; kingdom Viridiplantae; phylum Streptophyta; class Magnoliopsida; order Lamiales; family Oleaceae; genus Olea; species Olea europaea. The sequence goes on from NW_019265165.1 coordinate 8,325, forward strand.
GGGCAACTTCGTCATTTTTCGCGACGATGTCGGAATGGGCTAAAATTTGACAGGTTGATCGGAAACAAAAACCGCGCTAGGGGCAATTTCGTCATTTTTCGCGACGGTATCGGAATGGGCTGAAATTGGCAGGTTGATTGGAAACAAAAATTGCGCCGTGGGCAATTTCGTCATTTTTCGCGATGGTGTCGGAATGGGCTGAAATTTGGCAGGGGTATTGGAATGAAAAATCGCGCAGGGTTAAATTCGTCATTTTTCGCGACGATGTCGGAATGGGTTAAAATTTGACAGGTTGATTGGGAACAAAAAACCGCGCTAAGGGTAATTTCGTCATTTTTCATGACGGTTTCGGAATGGACTGAAATTTGGCAGGTTGAGTGGAAACAAAAAACGCGCAGGGCCAACTTCGTCATTTTTCGCGACAGTGTCGGAATGGGCTAAAATTTGACAGGTTGATCGGTCACAAAAAATCGCGCTAAGGGCAATTTCGTCATTTTTTGCGACGGTATCGGAATGGGCTGAAATTTGGAAGGTTGATTGGAAACAATAATTACGCCGTGAGCAATTTCGTCATTTTTCGCGACGGTGTCGAAATGGGCTGAAATCTGGCAGGTTGATTGGAAACAAAAATCGCGCTGGAGACAACTTCGTCATTTTTCGCGACGTTGTCGGGATGGGCTAAAATTTGACAGGTTGCTTGGAAACAAAATCCGCGCCAGGGGCAATTTCGTCATTTTTCGCGACGGTGTCGGAATGGGCTAAAATTTGACAGGTTGATCGGAAACTAAAATCGTACCAGGGGTAATTTAGTCATTTTTCGCGACGGTGTCGGAATGGGCTGAAATTTGGCAAGTTGATTGGAAACAAAAATCGCGTCGGGGGCAATTTCGTCATTTTTCGCGACGGTGTCGATGTGGGCTGAAATTTGGCAGGTTGATTGGAATCAAAAATCGCGACGGGGGCAATTTCGTCATTTTTCACGACGATGTCTGAATGTGCTAAAATTTGACAGGTTGATCGGAAACAAAAATCGCGCGGGGGCAATTTCGTCATTTATCGCGACGGTGTCGGAATGGGCTAAAATTTGACAGATTGATCAGAAACAAAAGTTGCGCCCGGGGCAATTTTCTCATTTTTCGCGACGGTGTCGGAATGGGCTGAAATTCAGCAGGTTGATTGGAAACAAAAATTGCGACGTGTGCAATTTCGTCATTTTTCCCGACGGTGTCAGAATGGGCTAAAATTTGGCAGGTTGATTGCAAACAAAAATCGCGTCGGGGGCAACTTAGTCATTTTTCGCGACGGTGTCGAAATGGGCTAAAATTTGACAGGTTGATCGAAAACAAACACCGCACCGGGGGCAATTTCGTCGTCTTCCGCAACGGTGTTGGAATGGGCTAAAATTTGACAGATTGATCGGAAACAAAAGTTGCGCCCGGGGAAAATTTCGTCATTTTTCGCGACGGTGTCGGAATGGCTAAAATTTGACAAATTGATCGAAATCAAAAGTCGCGCCCAGGGCAATTTTATCATTTTTTCGCGATGGTTTCGGAATGGACTGAAATTTGGCAAGTTGATTGGAAACAAAAATTGCGCTGTGGGCAATTTCGTCATTTTTCACGACGATGTTGGAATGGGCTAAAATTTGACAGGTTGATCGGGAACAAAAAGCCGCGCTAAGGGCAATTTCGTCATTTTTCGTGACGGTTTTGGAATGGGCTGAAATTTGGCAGGTTGATTGGAAACAAAAATCGCGCAGGGGCAACTTCGTCATTTTTCGTGACAGTGTCGGAATGGGCTTAAATTTGACAGGTTGATCGGGAACAAAAAACCGCGCTAAGGGGGCAATTTCGTCATTTTTCGTGACGGTTTTGGAACCGGCTGAAATTTGGCAGGTTGATTGGAAACAAATATCGCGCAGGGGCAACTTCGTCATTTTTCGCGACAGTGTCGGAATGGGCTTAAATTTGACAGGTTGATCGGGAACAAAAAACTGCGCTAAGGGCAATTTCGTCATTTTTCATGACGATTACGGAATGGGCTGAAATTTGGCAGGTTGATTGGAAACAAAAATCGCACTGGGGGAAATTTCGTCATTTTTCGCGACGGTGTCGGAATGGGCTAAAATTTGACAGGTTGATCGAAAACAAAAACCGCGCTAGGGGCAATTTCGTCATTTTTCGCGATGGTATCGGAATGGGCTGAAATTGGCAGGTTGATTGGAAACAAAAATTGCGCCGTGAGCAATTTCGTCATTTTTCGCGACGGTGTGGGAATGGGCTGAAATCTGGCAGGTTGATTGGAAACAAAAATCGCGCTGGGGACAACTTCGTCATTTTTCGCGACATTGTCGAGATGGGCTAAAATTTGACAGGTTGCTTGGAAACAAAATCCGCGCCAGGGGCAATTTCGTCATTTTTCGCGACGGTGTCGGAATGGGCTAAAATTTGACAGGTTGATCGGAAACAAAAACCGCACCAGGGGCAATTTAGTCATTTTTCGCGACGGTGTCGGAATGGGCTGAAATTTGGCTGGTTGATTGGAAACAAAAATTGCGACGTGAGCAATTTCGTCATTTTTCGCGACGGTGTCGGAATGGGCTAAAATATGACAGGTTGATCGGAAACAAAAATCACTCCGGGGGCAATTTCGTCATTTATTGCAACGGTGTCGTAATGGGCTAAAATTTGACAGATTGATCGGAAACAAAAGTCGCGCCT
>NW_019265166.1:0-11043 GCF_002742605.1 Olea europaea var. sylvestris
AATTTCTTCATGTTGCATACAATTATTACACTCATTTAAACTTGTTGGGCATGAAAATCGAGGCATCGTCGGTCTAGAATGGTCGAAGGTGGAAAATTCTGAAAACAGGGAATACTTCCACTTCTGGTAGTTTTTGCGATCGCATAGTACTACCTTTGGTGCAGTCGTATAGCAAGGATTAGAAGTTGAATTGGTCTTGATTCCTTGTTCTATGCGACCACATTCTAATACTTTATGTTGTCGCATAGTGTTAAAAAAATTCAGTTTAAAACCATAACACGGCACTCTCATCAACTACCAAAGACACACGAACACATGACATCTCCAATCCAAAGCACGCACAATTGCACATCACCACTCACGCATACGGGTTGATACTTGTCTAACTCATTGAATTTCACTACACTACATTCAATCTCTCCAAGAACTTCAAGGTATGTCACTAACTCTCTTTTTCTTTAGACTTATTGCTTAGTTATTTCGAGGATATATTGGTTGCTTGATGGAGTATGGGACAGGTTTGTGTGTACGTTGTTGAATTATGGTTGTGTGTGAAGATTGGGTCTTGATTCCACTACCAAAGCACTGCATAATTTAAGAAAAAGTATCATGCCCTTAACGTGTTCGATATAATGCCTAAGTAAACTCTAATGTGTATTTTGGGCTCAACTTAAATTGGGATTGTTAGACTTTTATTTTGGGTTTAGATATAGTGCAAGATATCATACAATTGGATACATAACAATCAAAACCTAAGTTGACACAAATAGACATGACCTGGCTAGGCATACGTCACCCCATGTCACTCACTTCATCCCTCAATTGTCTAACCTAAACTAAGTCCAATTGACCTGAATTTTGAATATGTGTGAGAGCAATATGAACTCTTTCATATGCCTAGAGGTCGCTCCGAAAAATTTTGTTTTTTCTCGATGCTACCCAAAGGTGAACTTCCTTGGTCGATCATAGGTCAAAATGGGATTTTACGGTATTTGAGTCAATTTGGGGTTCGTGCATCACACTTTGGAATTCTGGAGATGACAACCCTATGTTATACATTTCATCATGCATAGCATCGCTACATCAACTTATGCCTCGTGTTGTATCGTTACTTGATGTCATTGAGCACAAACAATGGTATACATGCATTTTGAATTAAGTTTGGGGAATTTGCCCACTCATGCTATCATCTTCCATAGAACTGACATAGCTTTTGCTTGCACTTTATTGATGACTAATTCATTCAATCTTTTTGTCTTTGCAGGATGCCTTCGAAATGAACTGCTAAAGGGAAGGAGAAAGTTGGCTGTACATCAGGCACGGTACGTACTCGGGAGCCTGAAGGAGGTATGAGATAGTCTTTGAATCAAGAAGCTGTAACCCAGTATATGGATATTATTAGCCATTATGCTCTACTATTAGAGAGGCCGGTAAAATTGGAGGATTTTTCGGGCTTTGAATTGGTGAACCTGATTCATAATTGGGGATGGAACAAGTTGATAGAGTGGCCATACCCAGTGTATAAAGGACTGGTCCAGGAATCTTATGCAACTTCAATGGTGAAATTGACACCTCGGGATCAAAGCATTTACATTAGACTTGGGTGTGAGGCAAATGGATCATGTTCACGCTTGAGGCCATCCATGATTATTATCAGCTATCTTGGGACAATTTAGTCCTAGTTCAGGGTGATTTTTATTAGAATGAAGTGGCTGAAGTACTGCTTGGGTGTGAGAACGCTTGGCCATTACAAACTCCTAAGTGACATCAGATTGAGCTCACACCATCCATAGCCATCTTGTGGCTATTCATGTGCCACAATTTGAGCCTACCATACAGCAGACTATATTCACTAATCCGAAGGTCGGCTTCATCTATCATCAAGTTTGGGGGCAGAAGATTGATCTCGCCACTTTCATCTACAATCAGATATCTATATTTGGCACATGGGAGATCGACATTGCTCATTATTATTCTCGAGCCTAATCGGAGGGATCGATAAGAGATTGGGCATCATTATCCCAATTGGAGAACATTCTGAGAACCCAGCATTTTCATTAAGCTCACCACTTTGGAGGCTCAAGATCGAGGTCGGGTAAGGCATAGAAAAAGACAAGAGATGGAGCATCAAGGATAGCAGTCGGCTGTGCAGGGTTAAGGGGCTGAAGATGCTGAGATGCTACAGGTTCCACCACCACCTGTTGAAGGTCAAACACAGATATTGAGGTAGATGTTTGCTACCACGACCAGCTCCAGTCAGAACATTCGGAGCCTTTAGCAAGCATTCGAGGCTATGAGTACAGACATTCAGCGGGTACAGGATGATACGCTAACCACCCAAAACTTCGCATAAACTGCTAGTAGAGAGTCCTTCGTAGCAAGAAGGAAAATTGATACAATGAATGGGAGATTGGAGATATATGTAGGCCAGATGGACGGCATCCAGCTGAGGGCCAATGAGATGTGAGATCGCTTGGGTAGCTTAGAGACAGTAGTTAGAAAGAAATCCACTTCGATTTGAGAATAGACCACGATGATGCAGCTGATCCTAGCACGACTACCTCCATCACCAGAAGATCGCAATGTAGGTCCCAATTTTCCACCACCACCTCTATACTGATCAGGGGAGTACTTCTTCCCCACTTTTGAGATTTTCTTTTCTTAGTGTGTTTTATGCTTTGAATTATGCATGTACTTAACTTATATTTGATTTCCACATTGAGGACAATGTTTTGTATAAGTTTGGGGGGCAGCATAATTTGAGCAGAATTTTTCACAGTACCGTTGGTATCCATCGATAATGTTATGCAATTTATTGCTTTTGTGTGCTTGTGAAGTGTAAAAAAAATAAAAAAATTGAAAATTTTTATTTATTCCTTATACCTATTTAATTGTTTTGGCCTTTGTGTGCTTGTGTGGGTTTTATAACCTTGCTGGCAATAATGTGAATATTGGAATAAGTATGCATTAGGAATTGTGAATATGTTACAGGGTTTGACTAACTTGTTGATGTGATGCTTGACATTCTTTGCACACGCACTCATGCTCTACATGTTGGGTTAGTGATTGGATACTTGAACACAAAGTAGGATAAAATCGATAATCCTCTAATGCATCAAACCATAAACCACTTTAGAGTAGTTTGGAGATGGTTGAGCGATTACTGGGGAACTTTGAGATTATTTTAGCTGCTGTCCATTAACTATAAAGTTTCCAGATCATGGGGTTAGCAAAGGACTCCAGGACCAGTACTTCTACGTAGGATTATTCCCATCCTTCAAGAGCATGGTTGACTCTTCATCTAATGGGTCACTATCAACAAAAACTATTGATGAGGTGTTGAAGCTGTTTGAGATAGTAACTACTACTTCAGCTATGTGGGCATCAGAACGAGCAATTAAGAAAAAAACACCGGGTGTCTACGAAATGGATGTGTATTCAACTTTATTTGCGAAGATTGATTCTTTGTTTCACAAGGTGGAAAACTTGTCATATTCAGCAAATGCAACACAAGCAAGGAAGCTAAGTTGTGAGGAATGTGGAGCTGATCATACAACCACATCGTATCCAATCTTAGCACAAGGAATGGTACAAGCTGATTTTGCATAGAATAATCCATTTGGGAAAACATATAATCTGAGTTGGAAAAATCACCATAATTTCTCTTAGAGCACTAGAATCAGAATAGGCCACATTGCCAATTTCAACAGTAAGAAAAGAAGTCTCAATTGGAGGAGATGTTCTGGAAGTTCATGGAAAAGACCAATCAATACATGGACGCAAACAATCAGTTAATGAAGAAAATCAAATCCACTCTTCAAGACTAAAATGCCACCATAAAAAATCTAGAAACGCAAATGGGACAGATGATAATTTCTTTGATTGACAGAGCACCAGGTAGTTTACTCAACAATACTAAAATCAATCCAAAGGAGCATGCTAAGGTAATTACAACTCAAAGTGGGGTGGCACTACTAGAAATACACGTCAAGAGGCCGAGTGCAAATAAAGAGACATCACCTTCTGCAGAAGAAGAGATTGTAGAGCAGGGTGAATAGAAGGAAAATTCAGAGACATCACGGGATAAGGCCATCGTTCTAGTTAACCCCTCTAAGCCTCCCATTCCATTTTTCCATAGGCTGAGGAAGCACAATATGGAGCAACAATATAAGAAATTTCTCTAAATATTCAAAAAGCTCCCCATAAACATCTCGTTCGTTGATGCACTACTCCAGATGCCCAACTATGTCAAGTTCCAGAAAGATATATTAACAAATAAATGCAAGCTAGAGGAACATGAGAAAGTGATGTTAATCGAAGTGTGCAACACAAGGAATCAGAAAAAATCTCACCAAAACTAAAAGATCCAGGGAGTTTCACTATCCCTTACACTATTGGTAAATTGTACTTTGATAAAGCTTTATGTGACCTTGGTGCAAGTGTTAATTTAATGCCTCTATCTATTTTCAGAAAAATTGGATTGGGGGAGGCCAAGGCAACCACAGTAACCCTGCAATTAGCTTATCGATCTTTAACACATCCAAGAGGGATAATCTAAGATATGCTAGTGAAATTGGAGGAGTTTATATTCCCTACTAATTTTCTCATCTTGGATATGGAGGAAGATAAAGACATTCCACTAATCATAGGCTTTGATTGATGTTCAGAAGAGGCAACTAATTATGAGACTTGGTGAGGAACGGATCTCTTTTAATGTCTTAAAAGCTATGAAATTTCCTATAGAGTCAGACAGCTACTTCTGAATTGATGTGATCGAAGAGGCAATTCAAGGCATATACTTGCTTCACAACTCATCCAATGCGTACGAGGCATGTATCACACATTCTCAATTAATACAATCTGATTATCTTGAGATTGAGGCATGTGTAAGGTTTTTGGAGACAAATCCCCCTTACAAATGTAGGCGACACTTCGAGGAGCTTCAGGATCCTCAAAGTCAGTACCATCCATTCAGCAACCACCTAAATTGGAACTCAAGCAGCTACCACCATAACTTAAATATGCTTACTTGGGGAGTTATGTACACTTTCAGTCATTATTTCGAATACAATCAGCAAGGTGGATGAAGAAAGACTGCTTAGAATACTCAGGGAAAATAAAACAGCAATTGGATGGACCATAGCAGATATTAAAGAGATCAATCATTCACTGTGCATGAAGAGAATTTTTGATCGAGTATAGAGAGTCAGAAGAGGTTGAATCCCAATATGAAGGAAGTGGTTAGGGCACAGGTATTAAAGCTTCTAGATATAGGCATCATCTACACTATATTAGATAGTGCATGAATGTACCAAAAAAGCGAGGAATCATGATAGTGCCGAACGAAAAGAATGAGTTAATTCTACCAGAATAGTGACGTGATGAAGTGTTTGCATTGACTATCGCAAACTCAATGCAGCTACAAGAAAAGATCATTTCTTTCTCTTGTTTATTGATGAGATGCTGGAAAGATTGGCAGATCACTCACACTACTGTTTCCTCGATGGGTACTTAGGATACAACTAGATACCAGTAGTGCTAGATGATCACAAAAAGACCACATTTACTTGTGCCTTTGGTATATTTGTCTACCGTAGGATACCCTTTGATCTCTGCAACACTTTTGTCACATTTCAGAGGCGTATGATGACAATATTCTCAGTCTTTGGATCTTCTTTTGATGAGTGCTTGGAACATCTTAATTTGATTTTACAGAGATGTAAGTAAACAAATTTGGTATTGAATTGGGAGAAATGTCACTTCATGCTATAGAAGGGGATTGTACTGGGGCATTGGGTTTTAGCAAAGGAAATGGAGGTGGACAGAGCGAAGTTTTAGGTCATTAAAAAGCTACCACCACCAACATCAGTCAAGGGTGTTCGCAGCTTCCTGTAACATGCTGAGTTTTACATATGATTCATTATTGACTTTTCTAAGGTCACTAGCCACTATGCAGCTTGTTGATGAAAGAAGTCTCGTTTGAATTTACTAAGGAGCACCTAACAACTTTCAATACTCTAAAGAAAAAACTTACCTCAGCCCCAGTAATTGTTGCACCAAACTAGGAATTACCTTTTGAGTTGATGTGTGATACTAGTGATCATGTCGTCGTGGCTGTATTGGGACAGAGGAGAAACAAAATCTTCCATGTGATCTACTACGCAAGCAAAACCCTAAATGACGCACAACTTAATTATGCAACTACTGAGAATGAGCTCTTGGCTGTAGTGTATGCATTCGACAAGTTTAGGTCATATCTCATTGGGTCAAATGTCATAGTTTATATAGATCATGGCGCACTGAAATATTTGATGACTAAGAATGACACCAAGCCGAGATTGATCCACTAGGTTTATTGCCGCAAGAGTTTGATATTGAAATCAGAGACAAAAAGAGGAGTAAAAATGTTGTGGCATATCACTTATCTCGATTGAAGCTTGGAGAGCTAGAAGAATCAATGGATATCAATGAGAACCTTCCAGACAAGTAGATATTTGGTGTGGAGGAAGCACCTTGGTACGCAGATATTGTAGACTACTTAGCCAAGTCCATTCCCCCTCTAGATTTATTCAAGTCACTAGGGGAAAAACTTCTTCATTGAGTTGAAATACTACTTTTGGAAGGATCCCATTCTCTATAGGCGAGGGGCAGATCAAATCATTCGGCGATGTGTACCAGAGAAGGAAGTGCCTAGAATTTTTTAACATTGCCATCATCTGCCTATGCGGGGCATTTTGAGGCTTCAAAGATAGCAGGTAAGATTCTGTAGTCAAGATTTTATTGGCCTACCTTTTTTTGAGATGCTTATGAGTTTGTGAAAAGGTGTGATAGATGTCAACAGACTGGGACCATCTCGAGGAAAAATGAAATGCCTCTGAATAATATTTTGGAAGTGGAGTTATTTGATGTCGAGGGAATTGACTTCATTGGACCATTTTCCCCATCGTTCTCCAATCAATACATTTTGGTGGTTGTCGATTATGTCTCCAAGTGGGTGGAAAAATTTGATGTGACGTCCCGAATTCTCGGAACCCGAAGCATTTAGAATAATCAATATTTCTTTGGTTCGACCCCTTTGATGTTAACCAAAATAATTTTCAAATTTGAAATATTTTTGAATTTTGAAACATATAAAATATAATGGGAGGAATTTCTTCATATGGACTTAGACTATTATGGTTAAATGATTTAGGAAAACATTTAGAGAAAAATAAGCAAAAACTAGTTGCGCAGTAGCTGAAAGAAAAATATGTTTAGCCTAGCATCGACCAAAAATTTTGAAATTTTAACAAGACTAAAGCATTCATCTATGTACCACATATAAAAATTTGGAGTCTCGACGACAATGTTTGGAGCACGAAACTATTGCTCGAAGATGCTGGGCAGAAAACTCGGATTCGACACGATGCAATTTACTAAAATGGGCATAACTTTTTCTCTAGACAATATTTTAAGGTAAATCTAAAGGTTACTATTAGAAGATTCATGGACCTTTCAAAAGCCACTTATTTCACCCTAAAATATGCAACGTAACCCAAAATTATACCATTTTCAAATAGAGAGGCAGAATCTGAATTTTTTTATCTAGCCATAAATAAACTTCGGGCATAGTCATTTCAACGTTTCCAAATTATGGTTGATATGAAATGTATATAAACGGGACAAAACAGTAGTTTAAACATTTTTTAAAAGTACCAAGTAGTTAATCATAACAAGTTTTCATGAATTGAAAATTTTACTAGAAAGTTGAAAGCTTTTCAAATCGCCAAGCACTTGCCACTATGCCAAACCGTTGCCACGCCTCGAATCAACCTCTAAGATTATTGTGGGGGTGAGTACTACAAGTAATACTCAGTAGGAAGACACTAAAGTATATGGTAAAATACATGTATGTTTTCAGAAATGCAAACTTTGGTCGTTTATGTCACCGTCAATCTCTTTCTGTGAATTGAAAATTTTACTAGAAAGTTGAAAGCTTTTCAAATCGCCAAGCACTTGCCACTATGCCAAACCGTTGCCACGCCTCGAATCAACCTCTAAGATTATTGTGGGGGTGAGTACTACAAGTAATACTCAGTAGGAAGACACTAAAGTATATGGTAAAATACATGTATGTTTTCAGAAATGCAAACTTTGGTCGTTTATGTCACCGTCAATCTCTTTCTGTTATTTGAAGCATCAAACGATGCTTCCTTCATGAGTAACACATTAACGTCACCTTCAATCTTTTTCTCTTAATTGAACCACGAAATGGTGCTTTCTTCATGAGTAACACATTAGTGTCACCTTAAATCTCTTTCTCTTATTTGAACCACAAAACGGTAATTCCTTCATAAGTAACACAATAATAGTGTCACCTTCAATATCTTTCTCTTATTTGAGACACCAAATGATGCCTCCTTCATGAGTGAAACAATAATACGCTTAATGCAAAACGAAAACAAATAATTCTTAAACCACTTACAAAAGTGCCGAAAACACCCCTACCTTAATGCTTGGAGTTCGAATATCCTTTTTGCGTTCAATAAGAAATGAAATCCAGCCTACTCTTTGTCTATTCTTTAGAAAAAAATTTAGATTCAAAGTGCCTTAGTCTATGGGAAAAAGGGTGCAAAATAATTTTATGTATGTATAATAGTTTGGGAGAGAAATGCGGTTAAAGGAATTGAAATTTGGGATTTTCACAATACCAATGGCTTTCCAAACATGAATGGGACGGTTTTTAGCAGCTAAAATGGAATCAAAACAATGGAATGACTTTTAAAACATAAATGGGCGATTTGTATCATACCCTCTCAAATGAATTGGTGATGGAAATTGTATTTAAAAATGGAGGTTACACTTATAAGGAAATGGTGGTGGTAATTGTATTTACAATTGGAGGTTACAAAAGCAAGTGGTGGCAATGCATTTAAAATTGAGGTTACAAAGGTAATGGAAGTGGGAAGGTAATGCATTTAAAAGTGGAATGTTAATTAGGTGCATAAATATAAACGTGCAGGTGACTTTTCAAGAAAGTGGTTGCAGTTTCTTTTTTCTTTTGTCTTACCTTTGTTTATAACTAATATAGTAGGCTTTAAATGGGAATGGTGATTGGTTTAAAAATTCAGTTGGGAGCATTGGCAATTGAATTAAAATGGGAGTTACAAAACAAATGGCAGTTTACAAAATGGAATTCAAAATGGTATTTGGGATAATTAATATTTATCAATACCAATAGGAAAGTGGGTCGGCAGTTAACTGAAATGGGATTTAAAATGGTTAGTGACGAGGGGGCGGTTATGCACTTAGCGGGAGAGTGGCATATTGAAATGAGTTGCCTTAGGAAAAATCATCTTGAGAGGTTGAGGAAAAAAATATAGCGTGGCTAAAAAAAATGGGAATCATTGGAAGGACAACATCATGTTTAAGGGTTGTTTGGCATATACAATAAGTATATAAAGACTTAAAATTTTAAGGACATAATAGAGATAGTAATTAATATAAAGTGTCTCGCAAAATAAGTATTTATTGTTTAAAAGAAATTCCGACACCTTACAAAATTTTAAAACAAGTGCATGTAACTTTACTATCATGACCAAAGTTTTAATTTAAACTCTTAGGAAGAGTCTTCTATGCAATAATATAACGCAAATTATTTTTGGGTTTTACAAGGAAATTTTCTTTTAAAACGCGACATAAGATTTATTTTTATTCTTATTTTTTTCTCAGTTGCTACAACTCTCCCCACTTAAAATAATTTCGTCCTCAAAATTTAACTTACTTGTTTAAGGAGATCGGAATACTTGACTAAAATGTTTTCTTCTGTTTCCCAAGTAGCCTCATCATTGTCATGTTTACCCCACTGGACCTTGACTAGTGGAACCTTTCGATTTCATGGAACATGATCATTTCTCTCTAGAATCACTATAGGAGCTTCTTCGTACGTCATACCACTCTAGACATCCAGTGACCAAACATTCACCACATGACTAGGATCCAGGATGTACTTTCTCAACATAGAAACATGAAATACGTTGTGCAGTGCTGATAATTCGGGTGGAAATGCTAAACAATATGCCACACTCTCAACTTTTTCAAGATTTTCTAATGGACCAATAAATCTAGAACTCAATTTTCCTTTATTTTCAAATCGTAGCATTCCTTTCATCGGTGCCACTTTGAGAAATACTTTCTCTCCAACCTCAAAAGTCAATTCTTTGTCAACATAGCTCTTTTGACGATCTTGGACAGTCTTAATTCTTGATCTAATTTTATGTATAACTTCCACAATCTTCTCGCCCAATTCTAGACCTAGAACTTTCTTTTCACCAACTTCGTTCCAGTATAATGGCAAACGACATTGTCGACCATACAAAGCCCCAAATGGTGCCATGCCAATAGTAGCTTGGAAGCTATTGTTGTATGCAAATTCAACTAATGTCAAATAATCTTCCCACTTACCACCCAAATCTAGGACACAAGCTCTCAACATATTTTCGAGAACTTGGATAGTTCGTTCAGATTGTCCATCCGTCTGATGATGGCGTGACTACCTCATATCACCCTCAAACCAGCGGGCAAGTTGAGATCTCTAATCGGGAATTGAAGAGGATACTTGAGGTTACAGTAAGTTCTTCAAGAAAAGACTAGTCTAAGAAGCTAGAACATGCCTTGTGGGCTTACAGAACAGCATTCAAGACACCTATAGGCATGTCTTCATACCGCCTAGTTTTTGGAAAAGCATGCCACCTACCACTTGAGTTAGAGCACCGAGCTTATTGGATAATGAAAAAGTTCAACTTGGACTTGAAGGCGCCCGGTGAAAAGTCCTTGTACATCTTAATGGCTTGGATGAGTTCAGAATGGAAGCGTATGAAATTTCAAAAGTCTACAAGGAATGTACCAAGAAGTGGCACGATATGCATATCCAGAGGCGTGAGTTTGAAGTGGGCAGAAAGTGTTGTACAATTCTAGACTCAAGCTCTTTCCAGAAAAATTGAGGTCAAGATGGTCAGGTCCATACACAATTATAAAGGTGCTAGCATATGGGCTGTAAAGATC
>NW_019265167.1:0-1358 GCF_002742605.1 Olea europaea var. sylvestris
CTTTAATGTAAATACTGTTGAAAATTATTATAACTACATGATGCGTTAGACTATAGATCACATACATTGTTCAGAATCTGTGTATAAATTTATTCATGATTTAGAGGGAGGTAGCTTTCCAGAAATTTGAAGACATGTTCGCGACGTTAAATTGGATGTGATGGAACCAAACTAAGAAAGAAACATACGTGACAGAAATTATGTAACGGAGTGTATCAAACATGCGACGAATGATGCTGCAGCCTGGGGACAGGACAAGAAACAAAAAGGGAAATTGGTACAATGAGAAAACGGAAAATAAATACAAACATCACACTCTACACTAATAGAGAGGAAATATGGATCCAAAATTTAACAAAATTCACAAGTCAACACAATTACACCAGAAAATGAACAAGTTGATGACGCTAAAAGCTCAAGGATAGTTGTGTTGCCTTTAAAAGTACAGAAAAGGAAAATGACCAAAATACAGTGTCCAGATTATGATTCAGCATAATGGCCTCCAAGAACATAGATTACACAACTGCTAAAACAATAGGAGTATTGACATTTGGTAAATTTGCTCCAGTAACCTTCAATCTGAAAATGGCTCAACTACTGTAAAACATACACCATGCAATTATTTACAGAAAATTGCATGCTTATGAATTTAAGAGTAAGGGATCGTTCAAGTAAAAGCAAAAAAAATTCTTATCTGGACACTTGAGCCATACTGATATGCTCTCCTGGAAAATCGCAAGCACTATCTTGCATCAGAATCTCAATCATCAACATGTGAAAACAAATTATCCCATTGAACTATCACCAAACATCATTGATTGTCCAAGAGCTGTTTTTGCCCGAAGCTGCAAGAGAAGAAAAATATTTTAGCTAATAAGCATTTTGGATTTAAGTACCCACTACGATATTATTTAATGACCTTCACATCCAGGCAAGGATCGTTGACCATATTCTTTAGTTGACAAACTATGCCAGCACTCTGCAGTTTCATAACCCGAATATTTGCACCTGGGCTAGTCAAAGTAAGATTTACAAGAGCCCACACAGAAGCTGTTCGTAATCGGCTGTCAGTACTCTGAAGAAACTTAATCAAAATTGTTTGCATATCACTGCCTGCCGGTGGAAAAAGTTGGTTCATGACTGCTTCCTTGTGGAGTTCATTTCCAGAAGCTACATTGCTGAGGACGTACATTCCCTAGTAAAACATGCAAGTGGTAAGTTGCTTGAAATACATAAATCTACCAACCATGTGATATGGAAACCTCTACACTCTTTACTTCATTTGAATTCTGTATTTTCAGAGATTGGGAGTGACATCAGATCCTCTCTTCCCTTTTTTTTTTTTTTTTTTTTTAAGT
>NW_019265167.1:8892-11036 GCF_002742605.1 Olea europaea var. sylvestris
CAATTTCTAGGTAATTCAATTCCTTGGAATTCATTTTCTTTCCATGTAATTTTCCTACTTGTAATCAAACGCACCCTAAGAGCCTATTTGGAAGTGATTTTGAGAATTGATTTTTTAACCGTTAGGAAAAAAGTGGAGTCCACCTGTGAAAGAAAAAGTCAAATATGACGACTAAAATAGTGAAATAACGGTCAAAAAATAAGGCCCAAACAGGGGGTAAATTGGGAAGTAATAGAAAAATAATTAAGTATAATTTTAAAAAGGAAAGTAGCCTATAATTTAGAGTATATAAAAACGAAAGCACACATATGTTTATAAGATTGAGTAAAATAATTTGTTTTTTAAAAAAATAATAATGGATACTTACGCGTAAGCTATAAAATTACATTAAAAAAAAAAAAAAACCTCCAATGCATTTAGGTGGGGATTTTGACACAAGATAGATCAGTATATACATACCTTACCTCTAGGAGGAAGAAAGAATTTTTTTTCAAAAAGCTGAGCTTGATAAAAATGCTCTCATTAGGAAAATGATACAACCGCATTTAAAAGTACAATTTAGATGAGTCACTTAATTTTATATTTCATTGAACGTTGACTGATATTGTAGCACTAATTATTTTGAATAACATTATTTTTAGTCATTATTATAACGCGATACATCGCGTTTGAAGGGGATCATTATTTGACCCCCTTTTACACTAAACAATGGCAAATCTTGTGGGAGGGAGACAAGGAATTCAAATTTAAATTCAAAAACATCAATACTTTATCCACAAAGCAAATCCAAAGGTAACATCGACATGTTTTGGATGATATTATGATTTTGCGAAATCTCAAAACTTCGAAGCTACCAATCTTCTTCGATTTGGTTTTGTGTCATAATTTGCTACATCCACTTTATCGTTTTCGTTGTTATTTTGATCAATTAAAAATTATAAAGAAACTAATCGTTTTCCTTTTTGAAATTGTGTACATGTTCAATTTTTGAAATCTTTTCATTCAAAATCCACCCACACGAGAAGTACATATTTTCATATTCATTTTTTATTATACCATAAACGTTGAAAAAAATAAAAAAGAAATGCTAAAAGTTAAAAGAGAAAAGGCCATCACTTCTTTACCTTTTTTTCTAATTATATTTGCGAGGAAAATGATTTAGTGTGATAAGATTACTCTCGTTTTCAATCCATTCAAAATTGAAAGTTTGGGAGACCTAAATGGAATAAAAAAAGTTGATCGACAAACTCATTCTTTTTGGACAATTCCACTTGAACAGGGTGAGGGACAGGGGCTGAAAAAACAGAATGAGCTGGCAAACTGTCTTTGGCTATTTTTTTTTTTAAATTTTCAAACTCTCCAATAGTGTATTGACACATGTCCGATCTATTTTTTTAGTCTGGTTTTGAATCTGTTCCTGTAGCATTGCTCTTCTTTTTTTGTGAAAGTTGAGGGACCAGAAGAAAATTCAGTTTTCTCTCACTTGTGTGTATAATTTTCCAATCAAATTCAGAAAAGCAAAAAGACCCGTATCAGTATCAGGTTCTGCAAACCCATTTTTAAAATTTGGTAAGAAAAAGTTTTGCCAAATTCCTGAAATGGGTTGTGACATGTGTCCCTAATGAGTAATGAATGAAGAAGAGAGCCACGTGCATTGAATCCCTCTTAACTCTAAATTTGTGG
Source organism: Olea europaea var. sylvestris (assembly GCF_002742605.1). Taxonomy (NCBI): domain Eukaryota; kingdom Viridiplantae; phylum Streptophyta; class Magnoliopsida; order Lamiales; family Oleaceae; genus Olea; species Olea europaea. Next base: position 10,576 of record NW_019265167.1, read on the forward strand.
TTAGCATGTGTCCGCTGTTTTTTCTGTACAAAACCATGTGATAGATTGAAGCAATATAGAGTTTGACCAAACTTTAAGCCGGGCTTCTCCAGAGTGATATGGGCTTTGGACCAATGTGACGCCCCATGTCCGACCAGGTCACATGTAGTCTTGGACAAATAGCAAAACCCTTTTAAGCTATGAGTACATACATGATTTTCGTTTCTCCATGTCTCAATGTCGTAACGTACGTTCAATTTTTTTTCAACACTACTACAAGTATAGGGTTGGTTGACAATTATTTTAATTGATTGTCAGCTGTCAAGATTTAATTGAATATTGGATGAAAAATACAATTCAACAAGTCAATACATGCTTGCTATTAATATAATAGAGTATGGAACTATTGCAAAGTGGTGCTATTTTGAGTAGGATTCATATCGTTTTTTGAAATATTAAAATAGAATAGTATTTCTTTCTGC
>NW_019265168.1:0-11028 GCF_002742605.1 Olea europaea var. sylvestris
TTTAAAATTTTTTTTTCCCCCTTTTTTTTTTTTTTTTTTTTTTTTAAGTTATAATCTAGTTATGTTCATTCAATCTCCAAAATAATTATTCTTTTTTTTTTTTTGGGGTTCTTAATCTAATATATTTTCATTTCTTGATTTCATGTTGATTCATTTCGAAATTCTCTTGGCCGATTATCAAAGGTTGTTGATATTCAAATTCACGATCCATGTACATTGAGATCCTTTTTCCCATCTCAAATTTTAGAACAGTTCATGATTTGACAGGGATGCAGATGTTATTTATTAAATTCTTAACAAGTTAAAAGTCTTCCTCCGGTGCAAAATGAAATAAAGACAATGAGTCATTTTCAAGTACGAGAGGAAGCCAAATGACGCACGAAAATACCAGCTACCACATTCCTCCAAGAACCCTTGAGTGAGTAGGTAGGTAGAGGAATTGGGAAACACAAATAGCACCAAAATTTTTGGATAATGTCCCTTTCTGTACAAATATTATATTCCAAAGGTATCAATACTTTATTTTAGAAAAAAGAAAGAGAATGTGAACAGTTTTGAGTATCCAATGTTACTGGTGTTTAATAAGAAATTTCATATGTGGTCAAGTTGGGGTAGAAAGTAGAAGGAATATTATGTTATTTTTCGGTTTCTTTGGTCTGAATTTTTTCTTTTTTCAGCATCATATATATATATATATATATATATGCTTTGTATATATATACATATATGTGTGTGTGTGTTATGAATCTGGTCTGCCTTGCTATTTCTAAAAGTGTTGGGCCTATTAAACTGGTTTAATACCCGGTCCATCTATTAAAAATGTCCTTTTGTATAATGACTTTTGCCTTTCTTAAGGGATGCTTTTTGTCGTACGCGTGGCTTCTTGGCAACCCTTGATCTGTGACGTTTGGTTTGAGTACTTATATCTTGGACGTTCCATTTTTGACAAATTATTATTTACTCTTTCTCTCTCGATTGTTCTATCTATGTGTGAACTAGGGTTCTCTGAAAATTGGTAATCTTCATCTTTGCGAGGATTTCTCTGTAGTTGAGTATTGAGAGTTGTTTAGAAGATCTGTGTGTAAGATTCTTGGTTACCATATTTATAAAAGAGAGGTTAGAGAGAACTTGAAGAAATTTGTGATTTCTTCGTAAATTTGTATGATTTCTTGGAGATTTTAGTGGATCTAGAGCTTAATCGCTTAGTCGATTCTCAACGGGTGAGTAGGTCTTTGTGATTGAACATCCGGACCATTAAAGGGTGAAAAATACTTTGTGTTCTCGTTTTTCTTGAAATTTTATTTTTAATTTCTCAACAAATCAAACAAATGTTTTTGCTATGAATACCAACAAGTGGTATCAGAGCGGGTTTCGAAAAAGTTTTTTTTATTATCCTTAATATGAGATTCTGGTGAAATATATTTTCTAGAAACATTTCTCGTTTTCTCTTTTTACTCTTGATCTAAATAGATCCAATTGTTGGTTGGATTATTTTAAAATCAATTTGCCTTTTTGGGGAATTTGTTTATCTATATTCATTATACTAGGGTTTGTACCCAAAATTTATTGAAAACAACTGTTGAATCTCAAAACTCATACTTAACTCGTTTAGATCTGTTATCTTTGTTGAGTTTTGGTAACTCTATTTTTTAACTCATACTGAGTCTTGGCGAGTTGAGTCAACTCACTCCGATTCCTTGCTGAGTTCCTAACTCACTGCTGAGTGCTCTTGAGTCTCTGTGACTCATTGTCAAGCTGACCTGTGTTGGCATTCTTGGATCAATTCTGGTAATCTGACTGTACTTTCACTCTGAAATCTTGAGATTTCAGATTCTGGTTACCTCTGAAACACCCTCCTTAATACTGAAACTATTCTTTTGTTAATCTTGAACAAGGTCATTAAGGTCAGTAACCTGCCATTGCTTTCTTTTGTCCAAAAACCTTTGAGGGTCTGGGAATCTGAGGGAGCAATGGACCCCAAGGTTATAACTCCTTAGACCAAATTCAAATTAACTTGTGTATTAAGTAAATCTAATTCTATGTAATCTTTGATAATTGCATGATAAGTAGCAAAAATAAACAACATTTATTTTGTATTGCCTTTATTCACCGCAATTGTATTGCACAATTTCCTGCATTTATTTTGTGTATTGTACAACTGTTACTTTGTGAGTATATTTGTCAATACGTCTACTGTACAAAAATTTGAAGTCCAAACTTGGAATGATATTGGAGATTTTAGCCTTTGGCGTCAGAAAATGAGAGCATTATTATTGCAGCAGAGGTGTGCAAGGGCTTTAGATGGTACTTGGGATACTGAAATTAGTGCCTATAGAAGGCAAGAACTTGATGAAATAGCCTGGAGCACTATATTTCTTCACCTCTCTGACAGTGTAGTTAGAAAAGTTGGGAAAACCACTGATACTTAGGCTTTATTGACTAAATTGGAGACTTTGTACTTAACTAAGACTATGCCTAATAAATGCTATTTGCTTAAGCACCTTTATAACTTCAAATTTGATTAAACTCTCAATTTAGAAGAAAATGTTGACAGATATGTAAAATTGATTCAAGATTTAGATACTTGTTATAAGAAAATTTCTGATGATCAGCAGGCTATTGGCCTGTTAAATTCACTTAGTGAAAGATACAGAGACATTAGAAATGCTTTAGAATATGGGAGGGAAAACCTTACTATTGATATCATCACTATTGCCCTAAGAAATAAGGAACTTGAACTAAAGTCAGAGTTCAAAGATACAAAAATTGGTGAGGGTCTCCACATAAAAGATAAACAAAACCAAAGTAAGAAGAATAATGTATGTAATTACACTTCCTCTAATAAAGGCAGATTTCAGAAACCAAAACATAAGGACAGAAATAAAGGTCAGACTAAAACCAAAAACCAAGTCAGGAAGTGTTATTATTGTGGAAAGACTGGACATCTAATTAAGAACTGCTTCAAGAAAATTTTTGATTCAAAAAGAAGAAACAGCCCTGTAGCCTGCAATAATGAACTTGACATTTAGGGTATTGTTCTTGCTAACACACCAAAAAGAGACCCAAATGAATGTGTCCTTAATTCTGGATGCACTTTCCACATGTGTCTTATTAAGGAATGGTTTACTGAATTTGTTGAACTCAATGGAGGTCAAATTCAGATGGGGAATGAGATGAGTTGACAAATTAAAGGTATTGGAAAATTGAAACTGAAGTTGACCAATAACTACTTACTTGAGTTAAACAACACCAGATATGTGCCTGAATTGAAGAGAAATCTAATATCCCTAGGGGAGTTAGATGATAAATAAAACATTGTGATTCATAAAAGGCTTACAAGTGTAAATGATGATAATGAGGAAGTCATCACCTCTCATAAGACACATGGAATTTACACTATCTTTGGTGAACCTCTTGTAGGTTCCACTTCCACAGTTGTAAATTTTAAAACAAATCAGTCTCCAATCTGGCATAAAAGGCTTGGCCACATTTCTGAAAAATGTCTTCTTCTCTTGAATAAACTTGATTGTTTTGAAAATGATAATATTGAAAATTTAGATTTTTGTGAAGACTGCATTATTGGAAAACACCAAAAACAATCTTTCAAACCTGGAATTCATAAATCATCATGTATTTTAAAGTATTTACATGCTGATATTTGGGGACTAGCCTTTGTAAATAACTGAGTAGCTTTAGATTCTATCTACTTATAGTATATGATTTTTCAAGGAAAACATGGACTCTCCTGTTGAAACAAAAATCTGATACTTTTCAAATCTTTAAACAATGGAAGTTGATGATTGAAAATCAAACTAACAGAAAAATTAAAGCACTTAGAATTGACAATAGACTTGAATTTTGTAATACTGAATTTGATTTCTTTTGTAAAGAAAGTGGTATACTAAGGCACAAAAATATGACATACACCCTGCAACATAATGGTGTTGCTGAAAGAATGAATAGGACACTATTAGAAAACGTCAGGTATATGTTACAAAGTTCTGGCTTACCAAAATTTTTATGGGGGGAAGTCCTCAAAACTGCAAACTATCTTATAAATAGAAGTCCATCAAGTGCTATTAATTTTCAGATACCTGAAAAATTGTGGTTAGAAACTATACCAAATTACAGAAATTTGTAAGTATTTGGCTGTACTGCCTACTCTCATCAAAATGAGGGAAAATTGAAACCATGATCACAAAAATGTGTCTTTCTTGGTTATGGAGAGGAAACCAAAGGATATAAACTTTGGGTTAAGGAGCAGAATGGCTTTAAAGTCATCATAAGCAAAAATGTCATATTCAATGAAAAGGATATAGCATGCTTGAACTCTTCAGGACCAAAATCAAATGAATCCACAGTCATAAACCAGACTGTTCTAAAGAATCAAATTGAAAGTCCTAATGATCAGAATGTTCAGATTGAGGTGGAACACTCAATCTGAAGCTGAAAGTGATCAGCTTGAACCTGAAATTGAATTTGAAAATTCATCTCTTACTGATTATCAAATGACAAGAGATAGAGAGAGGAGAAATAGAATACCTTCTACTAGATTTAACAATGATGACTTTGTCACCTTATTTTCTGGTCTGGATTCTTTAAATTCAGAACCAAACACTTATGAAGAAGCTGTTAGTTGTCCTGACTCAAAGCTTTGGAAGGAAGCTATGGATGAAGAAATGAATTCCCTGATTAAAAATGACACTTGGGTGTAGTGGATAAACCAAAGGATAAAAGGATAGTTGACTGTAAGTGAATCTTATAAATAAACAATGGGACTCTAATTCAGAAAATAAAAGGTATAAAGCCAGATTAGTAGCAAAAGGCTTTACCCAAAAAGAAGATGTGGATTACAATGAAATTTTTTCACCAGTTGCAAAGTACACCTTAATTAGAATTCTCCTTGCTTTAAGTGCTAATTTCAACTTGGAATTAGAAGAACTGGACATCAACACAGCTTTCCTTAATGGCGAACTTGATGAAGAAATATACATAAATCAACCAAAGGGGTATCAGGTAAAATAAAAAACCCTTCTCTTTTGAAAAATTCACTTTATGGGCTTAAGCAAGCCCCCACGCAATGGTATATAAAATTTTACTCTTATGTGAAAACCTTGGGCTTTATGAAAAGCAACTATGATTCCTGTTTTTCTTCAAGGGTTCGGGTGGTCCTGAATCCATTTATCTGCTGTTATATGTTGATGACGTGTTACTTGCTTGTCATGATAAATCTGAAATAGAATCTATTAAGTTTAAACTGAAATAAGAATTTAAAATGAAAGATTAAGGAAAAGCTAAAAGAATCCTAGAAATGGAAAAAGAAATGGACAGAAATAATTACATGCTGTGTTTAAAACAATGAAATTATTTGAAGAAAATTTTAGATAAGTTTTCTATGGTTCAATGTAAATCTGTATCCTTGCCACTTGCAAATCATTTCAAATTATCATATGATCAGTCACCTAAAACTGAAGATGAGATTGACAGAATGAAAAATATTCCATATGCTAATGCAATAGGGTCCATAATGTACCTTATGGTATGTACTAGGCCAGACCTAGCTCATGGAATAAGTATTTTGAGTAGATTCATGGCAAACCCAAGTGAAACTCACTAGTTAATAATTAAATGGATGCTTAGATATCTAAAAAGATCATGTCATTTAGGAATAAACTTTAAAAGTTGCAATGAAGGTATAATTCTGAAGGGTTATTGTGATTCAGATTTTGCTGGAGACTTAGACAAAAGAAGGTCTGCTTGATCCTACATTTTTACCTTGTGTGGTAGTTGTATCAATTGGAAATCACAACTGCAAAAATTAGTTGCATTATCTTCAACAGAAGCAGAATATATTGCTGCATGTGATGCTGTTAAAGAATGTATGTGGTTAAGAGGATTATTAAATGAAATTGGTTTTCAAAATGATTCTATAAGAATATTTACTAATAACCAAAGTGCTATATATCTCAGTAGAAATCCAGTTTATCATGATAGAACAAAACATGTTGACATAAAATTCCATTTTGTAAAGAATATGGTTGAAAAAAGTATGATTTCTTTAGTTAAAATTCCTACAGAATATAATCCCTCTAATCCAGGTACCAAAATTTTTCCTTTAAACAAGTTTAAAAATTGCTTGATGATTTTAAATATCACATAAGATTGATAATCAGTGATAAATTAGAATCTTAGGCCATGTATTGAATTTAAACTAATTTATGTTTTTGTTTTTTACAGGTTATGAGAGCAAATGAAGCTAATGCGACCTCTAGATCCATTAATTGAAACAAGAAATAGCTCAGCAAGGTGGAGTTTGTTATGAATCTAGGCTGCCTCGCTATTTCTAAGAGAGCTGGGCCTATTAAATTGGCTTATTACCCGACCCATCTATTAGAAACGTCCTTTTATATATAACGACTTTTGCCTTTCTTAAGGGATGCTTTCTGCCGTACACATGGCTTCTTGGCAAACTTTGATCTGTGACGTTTGGTCTGAGTACTTATATCTTGGACGTTCCATTTTTGATAGATTATTATTCAATCTTTCTCTCTCGATTGTTCTATCTGTGTGCGAAATAGGGTTCTCTGAAAATTGGTAATCTTCATCTTTGTGATGATTTCTCTGTAGTTGAGTATTGAAAGTTGTTTAGAAAATCAGTGTGTAAGATTCTTGGTTACCATATTTGTAAAAGAGAGGCTAGAGAGAACTTGAAGAAATATTAGATTTTTTCGTACATTTGTATGATTTCTCGGAGATTTTAGTGGATTTAGAGCATAATCGCTTAGTCGATGATCAATGGGTAAGTAGGTTTTTGTGAAAGAACATTCGGACCCTTTAAGGGTGAAAGATTCTTTGTGTTCTCGTTTTTCTTGAAATTTTATTTTTAATTTCTCAACAAATTGAACAAATTTTTTTCCTATGAATACCAACAATATATATATATATATACGTATATATACATGTATACGTATATATATACGTATATATACGTGTATATATATATATACACACACATATATATATGTATGTATGTATGTATGCGCGCGCGCATACACATGCTCACATTCAATGGGTGTACATATATGCTTTGAGGTTTAGTGAATTATGTTGAAAGATTATTGAAATAAAGTAATCAAATTCAAAGTAATTGAATACTTGGGATGTATATTGTGTCTTGAAAATTTGAACTCCGTTACTATGATTTGCTAAAAACTTGTATAATTTTAAAAGGAGTAAATTTTGCTATGTTGTGGTGAATAAGTTTTTTTCTTGGTAGATAATGGCTTTTCGAATAAGAATTGGCAAGAAAAATAGAGTTTTTACTACATCCTATCAGCCACCTTTAGAAGTTTCCTCATCAAAGGCATCATGCAAGGGTCCATTATCCCAGACTACTCTAGCTAATATCTTCTCCTCATTGTCTTAGACTAGTAATGTTCAAGTTCCTACTCCATTACCTCAACCTCTTCAAGTTTTGCCCCTTTATCTCAGACTCAGCCTCAGCCTCAGCCCCAACTTAATTCATCACAAGCAACCACATTGACATATGAGACCATTCTCAATTCCAACGGTAATGATTTATCCTTATATTTATGATATAAAATCATCCTAATTAATGTATACATTTAATTAATAGAATCTCATTTTTTGTTTACAAATTCTCATTCTTTGAGTAATTTATTTCATAGATTCTCATTCTTGGAAAAGGAAGGGACGTGGTGATGTGAACTCGGATAGTTAGATCGCTATTAAACCCACAAAAGAATGACACAAACCCCAAGAAAGCTATAGAAATCAAAGTTTATGGAATTTGACCAAAAATTAGTGAACCAAACAACCAATACAATCACATGGATATATTTACCTTTTGATTACACAATTAAAGAAATCAAACCCGGAATTTAAAGATTGACCTGAAGAATTAAATGAATCAGAAACCAAAGCAATTACTAGAGTACCTTGACCCCGTGATTGCACAACCTATGAATCGTACTTTGATTGGTGAATGCCACGAGAAATTATCCCAATAAGTTCGATAATTATTCACAAAGAACAAGAAAGGAAGCAACATGACCTCTGATTAATTCAAAATATCAAAAGTTCCACAATGAATGAAAATAAACCCTAATTATACAAAGTTATCAAAACCCTAATTTTAAATGAAATTCTGTGCAAAATATTAAAGAAAATACTAAAAGATTAGAAGTCTGAATAAAATAGGAAACTTGAGAAAATTGCATCACTAGCCCCCGAATTAATGCCATGCGGCCACATGGTATAAAACCATGCGGTCACATGGGTCTTTTGGTTGCTGCCAATAGGTTCCCTGCTTGGTGCCGTGCGACCGCATGCAGCTAACAACCATGCGGTTGCATGGCTTTGCTTCTTAGTTCAAAATTTGTTCTCATTTAACCGATTGATCCACACCTTTTGAGACTTCAACCCCAACACCAAAATTGCTCCTTGGCCTGCTAACTTCGGTGTCTCAGACTCCACAGCTTGAATTGGTAATAGTATGGCTTGTATCAACTTCAATCGGCCTCCAACTTAACTCAAATTTTGGTCTCGACCCTTTATCCATAATTAGTAAATTCTTGATCACTTTGGGCTTCTTCCAGATCACATCACGTGGTCCTACAAGAAGCAAGGGCATTGATGATATCATTAGTGCAACTATAAAAATATCATTGAAGATTTCTCAAAAAATGGGAAGAGCTGTTGGAAATCAGTAAGCACATTTGGCTAGTGAGTGTAGCTATGTTGTTCGATCCCTCGTTCCACTCTGTTACAAAATGTGGATCGACATACCCAATGAAGAGAAAAATAAATTATATGATTCATAAACAAATTCACTTTTCACAACATTTTGTTGAATTGTTATTAGTTTCCCATATTTTTATAAATAGAACACACACACTGAATTGATAGTTGAACATGTCCATAAATGTGTGAACAATACTTTAGCAAGAAGTATCGTAATTATAGATGTAGACTCAAAGAGAAATATTTCAATGGAAAAGCATTGGATGATGCAATAAAGAACTGCACAACTGACATAAAGCAAGTTGATTGGGATTGGCTGTGTCAATATTGGTTTACCCTTGAATTTCAGGTAACTTTTATTAAAAATGCTGATACTTGTAAATATTAAGAATAACATAATTTAGATATTATCTTAAAATAATTAATTTAATAAAAAATAATGAAGAGATAATTATATTTATAAAAAACTAATTGCAGGCAATATCTACACATAATTTAGCAAGCCACAACTGCATTAAATATAATCATCGTGACCGATCAAAATCACTTGTTGCACGTCTTTGAAAAAGGTAATATTTTCTTTTGAATTTATAAAGAAATATATATTTATGTAACATGATATATATTATTTTAAACAGAGATCAATTAAGAAATAGACATTGAGACTCATTACAGTGAGAAGATAGGGTGGGTAAACGATGAAACATGAACAAGATATATAAGTATATTAACAATTTATTCATCTTTATTGACATTTTTTTTTATATATATTCTATTATTAACATATATTCCATCTTCTTTCTCTTTACTTATATATAAGAGAGAATGCGTCAAATTGAAGAGCAACCTGTTCTAGAGGGATCTGAGGCCCCTACTAGACTTGAGATTATGCAAGAGGTTTTAGAAAATTCTAGAGGTTATATTAGATGAGGACTTGCACATGGTCCAAAACCTGCCTGAAGCCACTCTGCTCATTTGACTTCTATTGATACTGAATCAATAGCCTTTCGAGAGCAAATACAAAAGTAGGAGCAAGAATTATTGGATATGCGTGCTAGACTTTCTCAATTCGAGTCACTTATGCATAAGTTTGTATCGAGTCAAGTTGGCATGTCTTCACAACAATCTGAACGAGCAACAATGTTCAGCGTGCCACCGCTTGTTGATAGTATATGAATTTTGATTTGTTTATTTATTTGCGTTAAGTGTTGAGACATCTATTTTCCTTTACGGATTGGTTCGACCTAGTAGTAATTTTTTTGTAAGTTATTATGTGATTGAAAGTTTAATCGTCTAATGAATTTTTTAATTTTTTTGAAAATAAATTATATCTAGAAATTTCATAAAGCTTTTATTATAAAAATTTTCCTCTTCATAAAAAATAATTAAAATTTTTAAAAATTTGTATTACATATTAAAAATTAGCCAAACAAAAAAACAAACACTTGTTACAAAAAAAATAACGTTTCAAAAAAGAAGTTAAGACAACAAGCAAAGAGTGTAACAAAACATAATAAAAGGAAAGGATGACGCACGTTGTAAAAACTTTAGAACAATGTACATTTGAGGGCTTTTGCAACTTGCATTGCACGTTATCGTATTCTTCTATTCTATGACAACACTAGGGCCTACAATATAGGGGTGACCAATGTAAAAAGAACTACCGCAATATTTTTTGTCTGTTGCAAAAAATTTATTTTTCTTGTAGCGATTTTTTCCTCCGACTATAGAATTTTTAGCAACAAATAATTTTTATCGCAAAAAGTAGACCCTATTGTGTCACAAGCACTTTTGTACTTCTCACATTTCACGACTTTTTGTGTCGCGTTATATTTTTTTTTTGTACATATATTTTTTTAATCACAATCTTCGCGACAAACTATAAAAATGTGTCATATTAAGTCACTTATTGCGACAACTTTTTGTATGTCGCGAAATTACAGTTTTGTTGTAGTCAAGTGATCATTGCAAAATCGTACAAACTTATTTTTACTAGATTAGCGCAGCTCAACTTTGTTTTGCATTTGTCAAAAGTTGTGTGTGTATGCACGATCTCTCTATTTTAAAATTGTTTTGTGTTTGTCAAAAGTTGTGTGTGTATGCAAGTATTCGTTTGACGGTGTCTGATATTTAACCTTTTCTCGTCAATGGCAAGGGAACAAGAAAAGGAAAGAGGAAAGAATGGCGGTGGCGGTGGAGAAATAGGGCTGGCGGGTGTGAGGGAGGAGCAGAAATTGAGGAAGAAAATGAAAAAACAAAGTTCTA
>NW_019265169.1:0-1247 GCF_002742605.1 Olea europaea var. sylvestris
AAATTGGGCAAAATTCTTAAGTTGGAGATCAGCTTACTTAAATGGGTCTTTACGATTCGAGTTATTAAGTCTGCAAGAGTGTCTAAAATATGATGCCTTAAAGTCATCTGACATGGGAGTCATTGGCCAAAAGCTCGTTACATGAGTTATCAAGAAAGTTTAATGGAGAGAATGCTACAAAAAAAAAAATCAGAAAAAGTAGGTGCATGAAATAGAATATGCACCATATGCCTTGGTAAAGTTTCAAACACTTGTTTGATAAAATTTGACTTCTGATAAGGGATTATTAGCCTAGTTGAGTTATAGAAGTCGAAGCAATCAAATATTTGGAAAATCTTTATTTGTTGAAATATTGACTTGCAGCAATTAGTGAGATTCATCTAAACTATAGAAGGCGATGATGAATTAGTATAAAGATTCTACTAAGATCACGCATTGGGAAAAAGTGAAAAAGAATAAGTTTCGAGGAGTATGAATTTTACGAGTGATGAAAGAACATATTTGACCACTAAGAGTCGAGAATCGGAACAACTTCTGAATTCATTAATGTCTACTTAATTCTTCACACAAACACATGGATTTTGCATTGGAGAAGTGCATATTGTTTTTAGTACTATAACTTTGAAGCTATTTGTAGATTTAATATCATAATTTCAAATCATAAGGTAAAAGGTCAGATTATCTAACCAAAACATTTTGCATATTTGTATGTTTGTTAAATTAAGTTATGATTTTGTTTGAAGACAAACAAATATTTAAATTCGGGGTATTTGATAAGTGTATTTTATACACTTATTTGAATCTATATTTTTAATAGTGTTTTTAAGTACTTATAATCTAATTTATTAGATATTTCGTTTGTTAGGTAAAATTTGATAATTGGAAGTGAAATTGAAAGAAAGAAGCAAAAAAATGAAAAATGGATAAGTCCAAAGTTTGATAATCAAATTGCAAATATCCAATAATTGATTCGGACCATAAGATGATACTTTGAAAACTGATAGGAGTCAATTGGATGCAATTAAAAATCAAAAGGGAATGTAATATGATTAAAATATTACCATTGATCAATTTTCAATCGCACAAGTTATATTCTAGATTTTTAGCCGAATATTGACTCATTTTTGGCATAGTAAAATTTAGAATAAGAAAATTTCTATTTCTAGCACAGTTCTATCTTTGAGTTATCTTTTCAATGCACTTTGAATTGTCTCAATTGGATAACTGAAGAGAAAGTTATGATCAAA
>NW_019265169.1:11100-12265 GCF_002742605.1 Olea europaea var. sylvestris
CACTGTTTCCACAAAGGTTAAATAACTGCAGTTGCGATCTACCAACGCCAATGAGGATTGCATTCTATACAGTAAACATACGTACAAGTACACCATTCTAAAAATTAGAATTAATATCAATAATTCATCATATGTGAAATATGTCACATGTCACACTGCACAACAACGAGGTCACAAATTAGCAAACCAAGTTACAAATAGCTATGGATAAGACAATCACAAGCCGGGTCACAGATTGGTATCATTCAGACTACAGAGTTGACAGGGAGTCACATATGCTCGTAACGAATGAAGAAATATTTGATTTTACATTCTCAACACATTGTGGGCGAAATATGTCACATCAGATAGGTTACAAATCACAAGTCAAGTCATAGTTTCATATAGCAGGTCACGCATGACTTCTCCTACATTGTTACACAGAGGTCGCATATGCTCGAAGTGAATAACGACACGTTTGATGCTAAATACATGGACATAGTTGTTGAAACACTTCACATTTCACGGTATAGAGGTTACAGTTTCACAGATTAGGTCACATTTACACATACAGTTCACGCATGTGACACAGATGTCTACTGCGATTCTACTGAAAAGCAACCTGTGATGAGAAACCAGCTAACGACGATATGAGCTATTGTGACCTATAAGTTAGATATTATACTAATTTTGTGACGAACGACATTAGTCTCGTGATTGTTGATTTCAAGTTGTGATTGCAGCAAAATACACTATTACCTGTAACGATGATTTTAGGACTATGAGCTAGGGACAATCAGTACTTCTGTGGCCAGCAATGATTTCTGATCCCCTGCAACAATAATTTTAGGAGCAATTTTTGTTACAAAATTCAGTTCGGAATGTGACATTCGAATCGACGAAAAAACATTCATAGTATTACCTGGATTGGCTTCTTCGGCAATTATTTCGTTTCTATAGAATCGACACCAATCTCTGTGACCTAATAGAGTAATGAAATCGACCAATTTATAGTAAAATCAATTGGCAACATCAATTTTGTTGCCGTGCATAATGAAATCCGGCAGATATTTTGAAATTTTTGGTTACGGATTTTTTACATTTGAACTCCTATTATATATGGTAAGCGAGCTTAATTGTAGGAAACGGATATAACAGAATCTTCCTCTCTCTCTCTCTCTCTCTC
>NW_019265169.1:20368-22122 GCF_002742605.1 Olea europaea var. sylvestris
ATAGCATTATCTTACGGCTACGCACAAAATTATATTATTCTCTTTTGCCTATTAACTCAAAAATAAAATAAAATAAAATAAAAAAGAAAAGGGAGCAGCTAATATCTTACCGTCAGAACCTGAAATGTGAAAATGACAATTCTCATATTTCTCATTAATGGAAAAGGAATGGTAACCACAAAAGAAAAATATCATGGACATTTTTTATAAAAGAAAAAAAAATTTAAGGGTAATTATATTTACACTATAATTTTTGTTAACTGCATTACATTTTAATTGTAATTGAAGTCCTTAAATTTTGCTATTTTTTACACTTGTAACTCCAACTTTTTTATTACATTTTTATTTTCCATCTTCAATTAATCATTACATCTAGTATTTGATAACAATTTTCATCTAAATATCATGTTAACATGGAAAATATATTTTGTCAAACTTACGTAAGTATTGTTTGTCTTGCATACTTGAAAATGAAGATGACAACCAAATCTTTTTACTTCATCATATTAGGAGCATGTTTGGTAGGGATTAAAAGTTAATTAAAATCAATTTTTTGACCGTTATTTCATTATTTCAACCATCAATTTTGAATTCCTCTTTCACAGGTAAATCCACTTTATCTCTAACGGTCAAAAAATCAATTAACAAAATCTCTACCAAACAAGCACTAAATTTTTTGGTCTTCATCTGAAATGAGATGTCTTAATTAAAATAATGTTGAGAATAAAAGCGATGAAAGAACAAAAGTTAAGGACCTTCATTTTTAATTATAACTTGGTATAGTTCCGTCATTTAAATTATAACTTGGTGCAGTTAATAAAAATTGTTGTGCAAATATATTTACCCTTTATAAAATTGTCAAACATCCACACTTTCTATATAATGTAATTATAGATTTATTTTCATATTTATCATAAAAACAATGATATTTTATCTCTACGCTCATTCAAAATATTACCACTTGGAACACTTGAAGAGGTATCATTCATGTGTATAGATGTTATTACATGTGAGTTAAGAAATCATTAGGCCTCATCAGTTACATGTGATTTGACATTCAGTTTTATTTCTTTACCTCTAACCTTTGTAACTGAACCCATATTTTATGCTCCTTAATGACCAATTCCTCATATCCATAACTCCCTCATTAATCTTCTTTTTCTATCTTGAATGAATGCATTCCATAACTCCCTCATACACAAAATCCTAGTCATTCCAATAGATTTGACTCTATTTTCACTCCGATATCAGCTTTTCTAGGTTATCGACAAACAATGGAGACGAGCACGAATGAGCCCAGAAAGAAGACATGGAGTACCCGGGAGAAGTCCCTAACCCGGTTGCAAAATCATGCCCCAGCTGCACTTCAACTGGATGGAATCGCAAAGAAGGTCAAGATTGATTCGACTCGGGCAGTGATTCCTCTATTGTCTCCACTAATACTTTCCCCACCACGTCTAATTGAGGCAAAAGAAAGCGAGTTAGCCTCTGGTGAAAATGATAAACAAGGTAGCAGCAATAAGGAACAGGATCCTTGGCAAAATCATGCAGTTGGTGCAATGGCAGAACCTTCAACATTGCACACTTTATTCCAATTCCAATGTTCACTTGTTAATAACCTTCAATGAGTCTTTTTTGTTTATAATGGTTTGGTATGTTCTAGGTATATTTTCACCTTGATAGTGTTCGATTAATCAGTCCTTAAATAGCAGGGATGTTGAGGAATAATAAGAAAAGACGTCTCAAGAAATTTT
>NW_019265170.1:0-3805 GCF_002742605.1 Olea europaea var. sylvestris
GTACACTGATTTTTGTCACGTTGTTTGACACTTGCATTGTTGACCAGTGTTAACTGGATGAGAAAATAATTGAAATTTAAACTATCCAACAGGGTAATGTCACATGGAAAAGTGTAAACTAAAGTGTACACCATAATGTACATGTCGCAAGGTTCTTACCGATTGAACTTTGCTATTTGTACACTAATTTTTGACACATAGTTTGACACTTGCATTGTTGTCAAGTGTCAGTTGGACCGGTAAATAGTTTAAAATTCAGATTGTCCAACAGGGGTAATGTCACGTGGTAAAGTGTAAACTGAAGTGTATACCATAGTGTACATGTCGCACGGTTCTTAGCGATTGAACTTTGCTATTTGTACACTGATTTTTGACACTTCTATTATTGTCAAGTGTCAATTGGATAGGAAAACTGTTTGAAATTCAAACTGTCCAACAGGATAACGTCACGTGGCAGAGTGTAAACTAAAGTGTACACCATAGTGTACATGTCACAAGGTTCTTATCGATTCAATTTTTCTGTTTGTACAATGATTTTTGACACGTTGTTTGACAGTCGCATTGTTGTCAAGTGTCAATTGGAAGGGAAAACTATTCGAAATTTGAACTGTCCAAACGAGTAATGTTACATGGCAAAGTGTAAACTAACGTGTACACCATAGTGTACATGAAGCAAGGTTCTTACCGATTGAACATTACTATTTGTACACCGATTTTTGACACGTTGTTTGACACTTGCATTGTTGTCAAGTGTCAATTGGATGGGAAAATAGTTGAAATTTAAACTGTCCAACAGGGTAATGTCACGTGGCAATGTGCAAACTAATGTGTACACCAAAATGTACATGGCCCAAGGTTCTTACCGGTTGATCTTTGCTATTTGTGCACTAATTTTTGACACATTGTTTAGCACTTGCATTGTTGTCAAATGTTATTTGGATGCAAAATTTGTTTGAAATTTAAACTATCAAATAGGGTAATATCACGTGGCAAACTGTAAACTAAAGTGTACACCATAGTGTACATGCCTCAAGATTCTTACCGACTGAACCTTGCTTTTTGTTTACTTATTTTTGACACGTTGTTTGACACATGCTTTGTTGTCAAGTGTAAATGGGATGGGAAAACCGTTTGAAATTTAAATTCTTCAACAGGGATATGTCACGTGGCAAAGTGCAAACTAAAGTGTACACCTTAGTGTACATGAATCAAAGTTCTTACCGATTGAACTTTGCTATTTGTACACTAATTTTTGACACGTTGTTTGACAGTTGCACAGTTTTCAAATGTCAATTGGATGGGAAAACTATTTTAAATTTAAACTGTCCAGTAGGGTAATGTAACGTGGCAAAGTGTAAACTAAAGTGTACACCATAGCGTACATGTCGCGTGGTTCTTACCGATTGAACTTTGGTATTTGTACACTGATTTTTGACATGTTGATTGACACTTGCACTGCTGTCAAGTGTCAATTGGATGGGAAAATAGTTTGAAATTTAAACTGACCAATAGGGTAATGTCACTGACAAAGTGTAAACTAAAATGTACATCATAGTGTACATGTAGAAAGGTTCTTATCGATTGAACTTTGTTATTTGTACACTGATTTTTGACACGTTGTTTGACACTAGCATTTTTGTCAAGTGTCAGTTGGATGGGAAAATAGTTTAAAATTTAAACTGTCTAATAGGGTAATGTCACGTGGCAAAGTGTAAATTAAAGTGTACACCATAGTGTACTTGTCGCAAGGTTCTTACCGATTGAACTTTGCTATTTGTACACTGATTTTTGACACGTTGTTTGACACTTGCATTGTTGTCAGTATCATTTGGATGGAAAATTGTTTGAAATTTAAACTTTTCAATAGGGTAATGTCACGTTTGAAATTTAAACTTTCCAACCGAGTAATGTCCAACAGGGTAGTGTTTGAAATTTAAAAGTGTACACCATAGTCTACATTTAGAATGGTCCTTACCAATTGAACTTTGCAATTTGTACACTATTTTTTGACACACTATTTGACACTTGCATTGTTATCAAGTGTCAATTCAATGGGAAAACTGTTTGAAATTTAAACTGTAATACTCCGAATTTTGTGCTCATTTAATTTTTAGAATAGCAATTTAACTTTTCAAAATTTAGTATGACCAAAAAATTATTTATGGTTGTTAACTTTTGCATTGGTTGATTTATTAAAAGTTTTCCAAATAATTTGTTAATTAGGGGCTTGGGATAAATGTCCATTTTACACTTAATTACTGAAGTTAAACATTGTTTCTCAAACTTGGCCGAAAAATTGATGAAACATATATGCATGAGGTGTTTTAAATTTAAGCATGAGGTGTTTTAAATTAAAGAAAGTGAAACCATGCAGCCTACACATGTTGAATTTCTTGAAGAGTCACCCAAAATTTATCATTTTTCTCACCTATAAATAGATGTGTTGCTGCCCTTTATTTCCCTTGCATGAAAAACAACTAACACTTGTTTAAAAAAGGGCAGAAAATGTGAGGGAAGAAGAGGACCAGCCTAGCATTTCTCAATTCATTCTCAACCAAGATTTCTTCAAGTTTTATTGTAAGAATTTTCTATGCTTAAGTGGTTTGATTTCATGGTAATATTTACGCTTAAGCTATGCATGAAAAACCATAATATGAATGTGGTGAACAAGTCCAGAAAGTTAGATATCTATTTATGCCTGAGGACAAGTCCGAAGGGCACCGGCAAGTCGGAATGTGCAAGTATGTATTTGATTGCATTCTTTTGTGTAGTATTAACATGTTAAAATCCAAGCATGGTATCTTACTGAGTATTCTTTATTCTCATAGTGTTCTATACTAAATTCTCAGATTCATAATTGCGGAGTTGGTGGAAGTCAGTTGGCATAATCGATGATGGGTTAGGGACAAGGTTGTTTTGCATCGAAGTTTTGTTTTTGCATGTATTGTTCGACTGCTTTCCATATGTTCCTTATGGTATTGTATAAGAACATGTATGATACATGATT
Source organism: Olea europaea var. sylvestris (assembly GCF_002742605.1). NCBI lineage: Eukaryota > Viridiplantae > Streptophyta > Magnoliopsida > Lamiales > Oleaceae > Olea > Olea europaea. The sequence goes on from NW_019265170.1 coordinate 3,008, forward strand.
TAATATGGTACCGGAAGTAAATTATGCAATTATATCTTCTATGTTGTGTTAAGAGACCTTTTTTTTAAAAACTTCTCCTTACAAGTGACAAAAGGCAGAAACGGGACAGTTTTTGGGTCAACTTCAACACGTTATTTTTGACTCCATAAACGTCCATTTGAGACTCTAGGAAAATAAATTACAAAAATGTCTCTTAACATAACATGAAAGATATAATTACAAAATTTACTATTAATACCATATTTCATCATGTCATGTACATATTTTTACATAATAGCATAAGAAAAATAAATGGAAAAACAGTCATCCAGCAAAACATACAAAAGAAAACTTTCGGTTCAAAACATCTGTCCTTAATCCATCATTGCGTAAGCCAACTAACTTCCATCAATTTAAACGATCATGGATCTGAAAACTTAGCATAACATACTATGAGTATAAGAAATACTCAGTAAGATACCATGCTTGGATTTTTATCATGATAATACTACACAAAAGAATGCAATCAAACCCATACTTGCACATTCCGACTTGCCGGTGCCCTTCGGAGTTGTCCTAAGGCATAAATAGATATCTAACTTTGTGCACTTGTCCACCATAATCATATTATGGTTTTTCATACATAGCTTAAGCATAAATATTACCATGAAGATCATAACTCTTAAGCATGGAAAGTATCTTACCGTAAAACTTGAAGATCTTCGGTTGAGATGTAAATTAGAAGTGCTAGTCTTACTTCCTTCCCTTTCCTTTCCTATTTTCGATTTTTGCTCTCTTTTTAAGTGTATAAGTGTTTTG
>NW_019265170.1:4222-11021 GCF_002742605.1 Olea europaea var. sylvestris
TCAATTAAAGTCCTAACAAAATAATCCACTTCATTTAAATCCAAACTTGCCTTAAGTTTCGACTAATTAATAATCACTTCATACATACACAACCTTTGACACTTCATTCCTACATTCATTAACTACCTCTAACATTAACCACTACAAAGGTGGTGTCTCCTTTTACCTTATGGCCAAAAATAGTATTGAAAGTTAAATCGCTATCCCAAAGAAATTTAAACGAGCATAAAATTTCGGAGTATTACAATTACCCTGTTGGACAGTTTAAATTTCAAACAATTTTCCCACTCAATTGACACTTGACAACAATGCAAGTGTCAAACAACGTGTCAAAAATCAGTGTACAAATAGGAAAGTTTAATCGGTAAGAACCTTGCGACATGTACACTTTGGTATACATTTTAGTTTACACTTTGCCACGTGATATTACCCTATAGGACAGTTTAAATTTCAAACAATTTTTGTAGGGAATTTACTTAAACATGCACAGCGGAATTTAACAAGTTTCAATTCCCATTCAGGATTCAGCTTTGTATTTAGATAAAAATTGTGATAAGAAATATACCTTTTCTTGTAATTTGCAAACTCCTTCGCGTTATTCCTTTCCAACAGCTTGAATCTGCCTCCCACAGTTGTCCAATTGTCCAGCCTCCAATGAAATCCACATAGAGAATAGACTGCAACTGCTAGGGTTTCTCTCTTGTGCCAGCAAGAATAATGAAAACCTTATGGACCTCAAATCCTAGCTGTGTATATATATAAACCCAAGCGGACCCGGCCTGGTCCGGTCCAATATTTAATTAATCCAATTAATTAAATCCGGTCCGTGAATTAATTAATCCAATTAATTAATTCAGGATTATAAATAACAAATTCAATTAATTAATTTATCCAACGATTGTTAAATTAATCAATTGACAATTTGCAATCTTCCAATTCTCTTTTGTGTGCGACCCATTAGGTTCCCGACCACGATGCCTAACGTCGTGAAATATTATTTTGATCTAATCAAAATTGATAAATTAATACACCCTTTTAATTTATCGTCAATTCACATTCGCCATCCCTGATTGACATCTAGCAATGTGTCAGGGCAATACATGTGATGGGAAATGTCACGTGGTATGACAAAACCAAATTCGTTCATTTACCGTGAAATTATTATCCCTTTGTCAATACGATCCGATCAATTACAAGATATGGAATTGTGTCAATCTCGATCATTGATCATATCTTTCATTCCACTATTAAGTCAATATAAATCGAAAACTCCTTTTCGACTTATGAGTACACCTTGGCCAAGGATTTCATCATCGACTTAACTGAATGAAACGCAGATCATAATCTCCTACTATCTAAGAGTGACGAATCCTTTATTGATCAATCACAACCTTCATACGATTCTTGACGTACCCGAACGATGTCGTATTAGCGACCCCTTTCAGAGCAACATCCAACACCGTCAAAGTATGACTGTCCTAATATAAGGTACTATGACGACCTCAAGTCAAAGGATCAATTCCACTACCAAACGTTAGAGATTAGCCACTGACACTTAGATAGTTATCCATGTGGAGTCTCTTAGCGGGTCTCCAATGTTTTGTTCTATAACAAAACATCCACGTGTTCATTTAAGTGTCACCACACTTTAGCTCGTGAGATCAGCTACTTACTTCACAAGTAAGAAATGCCACACGTGATGGTCTAACTGTATTAACGATATCCGTATCTCGTTATTACTTACGACCATGGTTTATTCAAGATCCAATTATATGTAATTTGTATCTTACAATCACAACTCCTTGTGATTAACAGATTACCTAAAAATTGGATCTTCGAATTCTATTATTTAATATTATTTATTACAAAATTAATTTAAATAAATAATAGATCTCGCCAAAATCAAATGCATTAAATATATAAAAAGCGTTTACAACCTAAATCGATTGGATCTAGGGCATAACACTTACAATTTTCCCACCCAATTGACACTTGACGACAATGCAAGTATCAAACAACGTTCAAAAATCAGTGTACAAATAGCAAAGTTCAATCGGTATGAAGCTTGCTACACATACACTATGGTGCACACTTTAGTTTACACTTTGCCACGCGACATTACCCTGTTTGGCAGTTTTAATTTCCAACAGTTTTCGCATCCAGTTAACTTTTGACAACAATGCAAGTGTCAAACAACATGTCAAAAATCAGTGTACAAATAACAAAGTTCAATCGATAAGAACCCGGCTTCATATACACTATGGTGTACACTTTAGTTTACACTTTGTCACGTGACATATCCCTGTTGGACAATTAATATTTCAAACAATTTTCCCATCCAATTGGCACTTGACAACAATGCAAGTGCTAAACAACGTGTCAAAAATCCGCGTACAATAGTAAAGTTCAATCGGTAAGAACAATGAGGCGTGTATACTATGGTGTACACTTTAATTTACGCTTTGTCACGTGACATTACCATATTGGACAGTTTAAATTTCATACAGTTTTCCAATTGAGTTGACATAGACAACAATGCAAGTTTCAAATAGTGTGTAAAAAATTAGTGTACAAATAGGAAAGTTCAATTGGTAAGGACCATTCTACATGCACACTATGGTGTACACTTTTAAATTTCAAACACTACTCCATTGGACATTACCCTGTTGGACAGTTTAAATTTCAAACGTGACATTGCCTTGTTGAAAAGTTCAAATTTCAAACAGTTTTCCCATCCAATTGACACTTGACAACAATGCAAGTGTCAAACAACGTCTCAAAACTTAGTGTACGAATAGCAAAGTTCAATCGGTAAGAACATTGGGACATGTACACTATGGTGTACGCTTTAGTTTACACTTTGCCACGTGACATTATCCTATTGGACAGTTTAAATTTCAAACAGTTTTCCCATCCCATTGACACTTCACAACAATGCAAGTGTCCAACAACGTGTCAAAATTAGTGTACAAATAGCAAAGTTCAATTGGTAAGAACCTTACTACATGTACACTATGGTGCACACTTTTGTTTACACTTTGCCACGTGGCACTACGCTGCTGGACAGTTTAAATTTCAAATAGTTTTTCCATCCAATTGACACTTGACAACAATGCAAGTGTCAAACAACGTGTCAAAAATTAATGTACAAATAGCAAAGTTCAATCGGTATGAACTTTGCTACACTTACACTATGGTGTACACTTCAGTTCACACTTTGCCACGTGACATTACCCTGTTGGACAGTTTAAATTTCAAACTGTTTTACCATCCAATTGACAATTGAAAGCAATGCAAATGCGAAACAACATGTCAAAAATCCGTGTACAAATAGCAATGTTCAATTGGTAAGGACCTTGCTACATGTACACTATAGTGTACACTTTAGTTTACACTTTGCCACGTGTCATTACCCTATTGGACAGTTCAAATTTAAAATAAGTTTTCCATCCAATTAACACTTGACAACAATGCAAGTGTCTAACAATGTGTCAAAAATCCGTGTACAAATAGAAAAGTTCAGTCGATAAGAACCTTGCTTCATGTACACTTTAGTTTACACTTTGCCACGTGACATATTCCTTGCTGGACAATTAATATTCCAAACAATTTTCCCATCCAATTGGCACTTGACAACAATGCAAGTGTCAAACAATGTGTAAAAAATCAGTGTACAAATGACAAAGTTCAATCGGTAAGAACCATGAGGCATGTACACTATGGTGTACACTTTAGTTTACAATTTGTCACGTGACATTACCGTGTTGGACACTTTAAATTTCAAACAGTTTTCTCATTGAATTGACACTTGACAACAATGCAAGCGCCAAATAGTGTGTCAAAAATTAGTGTACAAATAGCAAAGTTCAATTGTTAAGGACCATTCTACATGTACACTTTTAAATTTAAAACACTACCCCATTGGACATTACCCTGTTGGAAAGTTTAAATTTCAAACGTGACATTACCCTGTTGAAAAGTTTAAATTTCAAATAGTTTTCTCATCTAATTGACAGTCGAAAACAATGCAAGTGTATAACAACGTGTCAAAAATCTGTGTACAAATAGCAAAGTTCAATCGGTAAGAACCGTGGGACATGTTCACTATGGTGTACGCTTTAGTTTGCACTTTGTCACGTGACATTATCCTGTTGGACAGTCTAAGTTTCAAATAGTTTTCCCATCCAATTGGTACTTGACAACAATGCAAGTGTCAAACAACGTGTAAAAAACCAGTGTACAAATAGCAAAGTTCAATCAGTAAGAACCTTGCTTCATGTACACTATGGAGTACTAATTAGTTTACACTTTGCCACGAGATATAACCCTATTCGACAGTTCAAATTTCGAGCAGTTTTCCCATCCAATTGACACTTGACAACAATGCAAGTGTCAAACAACGTGTCAAAAATCGATAAGAACTTGTTATATGTACACTATGGTTTACACTTTCTCACGTGAAATTACCTAGTTAACAGTTTAAATTTCAAACAATTTTCCCATCCAATTGATAGTTGGCAACAATGCAAGTGTCAAACAATGTGTCAAAAATCTATGTACAAATAGCAAAGTTCAATCTGTAAGGATCATTCCACATGCACGATATGGTGTACACTTTTCAATTTCAAACATTACCCTGCTGGACAGTTTAAATTTCAAACAGTTTTCCAATCCAATTAACACTTGACAACAATGCAAGTGTCAGACAACGTGTCAGAAATCAGTGTACAAATCGCAAAGTTCAATAGGAAAGAACCTCGCGACATGAACACTATGATGTACACTTTAGTTTATACTTTGCCACATGCCATTACCCTTTTGGATAGTTTAAATTTAAAATAGTTTTCCCATCTAATTGACACTTGGCAACAATGCAAGTGTCAAATAACATGTCAAAAATTAGTGTACAAATAGCAAAGTTCAATCGGTAAGAACCTTGCTACACGTACACTGTGGAGTGCACTTTAGTTTACACTTTGCCACGTGACATTATCTTACTGGACAGTTTAAATTTCAAACAATTTTTCCATCCAATTGACACCAGACGATAATGCAAGTATCAAACAACGTGTCAAAAATCAGTGTACAAATAGCAAAGTTCAATCGGCAACAACCTTGCTACATGTACACTATGGTGTACACTTTAGTTTACACTTTGCCACGTGACACATCCATGTTGGACAGTTTAAATTTCAAATAGTTTTCCAATCCAATTAACACTTGACAACAATGCAAGTCTCTGACAAACGTGTCAGAAATTAGTGTACAAATCGCAAAGTTCAATCGGAAAGAACCTCGCGACATGAACACTATGATGTACACTTTAGTTTATACTTTGCCACGTGACATTACCCTATCGCACAGTTTAAATTTCAAACAGTTTTCCCATCTAATTAACACCAGACGACAATGCAAGTGTCAAACAACATGTCAAAAATCAATGTACAAATAGCAAAGTTCAATCGGCAACAACCTTGCTACATGTGCACTATGGTGTACACTTTAGTTTACACTTTGCCACGTGACACATCCCTGTTGGACATTTTAAATTTCAACCAATTTTCCATCCAATTTGATACTTGATAACAATGCAAGTGTCAAACAACGTGTCAAAAATTAGTGTACAAAGAGCAAAGTTCAATCTATAAGAACCTTGCTACAAGTACACTTTGGTATACACTTTAGTTTACACTTTGCCACGTGACATTACCTTATTGGAAAGTTCAAATTTCAAATAGTTTTCCCGCCCAATTGACACCTGACAACAATGAAAGTCTCAAACAACGTATCAAAAGTCAGTGTACAAATATCGAAGTTCAATCGGCAAGAGCCTTGCTAAATGTACACTATGGTGTACACTTTAGTTTACACTTTGCCACGTGACACGTCCCTGTTGGACATTTTAAATTTCAAATAGTTTTCCCATCTAATTGACACTTGACAACAATGCAAGTGTCAGACAACTTTTGAAAAATCAGTGTACAAATAGCAAAGTTCAATCAGTAAAAACCTCGCGACCTGTACACTATGGTGTACACTTTAGTTTGACATTACCCTGTTGGACAATTTAAATTTCAAATAGTTTTCCCATCCAATTGACACTTGACAACAATGCAAGAGTCAAAAAACGTGTCAAAAATCAGCGTACAAACAACAACGTTCGATCGTTGAGAACCTTGCGACACATAGACTATGGTGTACACTTTAGTTTACACTTTACCACGTGACATTACCCTGTTGGACAGTTCAAATTTTAAATAGTTTTCCCATCAAATTGACACTTGACAACAATTCAAGCGTCAAACAACTTGTCAAAAATCAGTGTACAAATAGGAAAATTCAATCGTTAAGAACCTTGTGACATTTACATTATGGTGTAGACTTTAGTTTACACTTTGCCACGTGACATTACCCTGTTGGATAGTTCAAATTTCAAACGATTTTCCCATCCAATTGACACTTGACAACAATGCAAGTATCAAACAATGTGTTAAAAATTAGTGTACAAATAGCAAAGTTCAATCAATAAGAACCTTGCTACACGTACACTTTGGTGCACACTTTAGTATACACTTGGGCACGTGACATTACCCTGTTTGACAGCTTAAATTTAAAATAGCTTCTACCTCTAATTAACACTTGACAACAATGCAAGTGTTAAACAACATGCCAAAAATCACAGTACAAATAGCAACGATCAACCGATAAGAACCTTGCGCCATGTACACTATGGTGTACACTTTAGTTTACACTTTGCTACGTGACATTACCATGTTGGAGAGTTTAAATTTCAAACAAT
>NW_019265171.1:0-11019 GCF_002742605.1 Olea europaea var. sylvestris
TTTGTTTCCGATCAACCAGTCAAATTTTAGCCCATTCAGACACAGTCGAGAAAATTGACGAAATTGCCCCCGGCGCGATTTTTTCTTTCCGATCAAACTCCCAAATTTCAGCCTATTCCTACACAATCGAGAAAAATGACGAAACTGGCCCCGGCGCGATTTTCGTTTTCGATCAACCATTCAAATTTTAGCCGATTCCGACACCGTCACGAAAAATGACGAAATTACCCCCGGCTCGATTTTTGTTCCTGATCAACCTGTCAAATTTGAGCCCATTCCGACACAGTGGCGAAAAATGACGAAATTGCCCCCGCCACGACTTTTGTTTCCGATCAACCTGTCAAATTTTAGACCATTACTACACAGTCGCGAAAAATGACGAAATTGCCCCCGACGCAATTTTTGTTTCCGATCAATCAGTCAAATTTTTGCCCATCCCGACAAAGTCGCGAAAAATGACGAAATTGGCCCCGGTGCGATTTTTTGTTTCCGATCAACCTATCAAATTTTAGCCCATTCCGACAAAGTCGTGAAAAATGACGAAATTGCCGCCGGCGCGATTTTTTGTTTCCGATCAACCTGTCAAATTTTAGCCAATTCCGACACAGTCGCGAAAAATGATGAAATTGCCCCCGGCGCGATTTTTGTTTCCTATCAACCTGTCAAATTTTAGCCCATTCCTACACAGTCGAGAAAAATGACGAAATTTCCCCCGGCGTGATTTTTGTTTCCTACCAACCTGTCAAATTTTAGCCCATTCCGACACAGTCGAGAAAAATGACGAAATTGCCTCCGGCGCGATTTTTCATTCCGATCAACCTCCCAAATTTCAGCCCATTCCGACACAATCGAGAAAAATGACGAAATTGCCCCCGGCGCGATTTTCGTTTCCGATCAACCAGTCAAATTTTAGTCGATTTCGGAACCGTCGTGAAAAATGACGAAATTGCCCCCGGCTCGATTTTTATTTCCGATCAACCTGTCAAATTTTAGCCCATTCCGACACCGTTACGAAAAATGACGAAATTACCCCCTGCTCGATTTTTGTTCCTGATCAACGAGTCAAATTTGAGCCCATTCCGACACAGTCCCGATAAATGACGAAATTGCCCCTGGCGCGATTTTTGTTTTCGATCAACCAGTCAACTTTGAGCCCATTTCGACACAGTCGCTTAAAATGACGAAATTGCCCCCGGCACGATTTTTGTTTCCGATCAACCTGTCAAATTTAAGACCATTACTACACAGTCGCGAAAAATGAAGAAATTGCCCTCGACGCGTTTTTTGTTTTCGATCAACCTGTCAAATTTTAGCCCATGCCGACAAAGTCGCGAAAAATGACGAAATTGCCCCCGGCGCGATTTCTTGTTTCCGATCAACCTGTAAAATTTTTGCCCATTTCGACACAGTCAAGAAAAATGATGACATTGCCCCCGGCGCATTTTTTGTTTCCGATCAACCAGTCAAATTTTAGCCCATTCCGACACAGTCGGGAAAAATGACGAAATTGCTCCCGGCACGATTTTTCTTTCCGATCAACAAGCCAAATTTCAGCCCATTCCGACACAGTCGAGAAAAATGAAGAAATTGCCCACGACGCGATTTTCGTTTCCGATCAACCAGTCAAATTTTAGCCGATTCCGACACCGTCCCGAAAAATGACGAAATTGCCCCCGGAACGATTTTTGTTTCCGATCATCCAAACAAATTTTAGCCTATTCCGACACAGTTGCGAAATATGACGAAATTATCCCCGGCGTGGTTTTTGTTCCCGATTAACCTACCAAATTTGAGCCCATTCCGACACAGTCGCGAAAAATGACGAAATTACCCCCGGCGCGATTTTTGGTTCCGATCAACCTGTCAAATTTTAGCCCATGCCGACACAGTCGCGAAAAATGACGAAATTGTCCCCGGCGCGGTTTTTTGCTTCCGATCAACCTGTCAAATTTTAGCCTATTCCGACACAGTCGCGAAAAATGACGAAATTACCCCCGGCGCGGTTTTTGGTTCCGATCAACCTGTCAAATTTTAGCCTATTCCGACACAGTCGCGAAAAATGACGAAATTACCCCCGGCGCGGTTTTTGGTTCCGATCAACCTGTCAAATTTTAGCCTATTCCGACACAGTCGCGAAAAATGACGAAATTACCCCCGGCGCGGTTTTTGGTTCCGATCAACCTGTCAAATTTTAGCCTATTCCGACACAGTCGCGAAAAATGACGAAATTACCCCCGGCGCGGTTTTTGGTTCCGATCAACCTGTCAAATTTTAGCCTATTCCGACACAGTCGCGAAAAATGACGAAATTGCCCCCGGCGCGATTTTTGTTTCCGATCAACCTGTCAAATTTTAGCCCATTCCGACACAGTCGCGAAAAATGACGAAATTGCGCCCTGCGCGGTTTTTGGTTCCGATTAACAGTCAAATTTGAGCCCATCTCGACACAGTCGCGAAAAATGACGAAATTGCCCCCGTCGCGATTTTTGTTTCCGATCAACCAGTCAAATTTTAGCCGATTCCGACACCGTCCCGAAAAATGACGAAATTGCCCCTGGAACGATTTTTGTTTCCGGTCATCCTATCAAATTTTAGCCCATTCCGACACAGTTCCGAAAAATGACGAAAGTATCCCCAGCGAGGTTTTTGTTCCCGATCAACCTGACAAATTTGAGCCCATTCCGACACAGTCGCGGAAAATGACGAAATTGCCTCCGGAGCGATTTTTGTTCCCGATCAACCTGTCAAATTTGAGCCCATTCCGACACAGTCGCAAAAAATGACGAAATTGCCGAGGCGCGATTTTTGTTCCCGATCAACCTGTCAAATTTTAGCCCATTCCGACACAGTCGTAAAAAATGACGAAATTACCCCCGGTGCTGTTTTTGTTCCCGATCAACCTGTCAAATTTGAGCCCATTCCGACACAGTCGCAAAAAATGACGAAATTGCCCCGACGCGATTTTTTGTTTCCGATCAACCTGTCAAATTTTAACCCATTCTGACACAGTCGCAAAAAATGATGAAATTTCCCCCGGTACGATTTTTGTTCCCGATCAACCTGTCAAATTTTAGCCCGTTCCGACACAGTCGCGAAAAATGACGAAATTGCCCCAGGCGCGATTTTTTGATTACGATCAACCTGTCAAATTTTAGTCCATTCCGACACAGTCGCGATAAATAACGAAATTGCCCCTGGAGCGGTTTTTGTTTCCGACCAACAAGTCAAATTTGAGCCCATTCCGACACAGTCGAGAAAATTGACGAAATTGCCTTCGGTGCGGTTTTCGTTCCCGATCAACCTGTCAAATTTGAGCCCATTCCGACACAGTCGCGAAAAATGACGAAATTGCCCCCTGCGTGATTTTTATTTCTGATCAACATGTTAAATTTTAGCCCATTCCGACACAGCCGAGAATAATGTCGAAACTGCCCCCTGCGGGATTTTTGTTTCCGATCAACCTGTCAAATTTTAGCCCATTCCGACACAGTCGTGAAAAATGACGAAATTGCCCAGGCGCGATTTTTCTTTCCGATCAACCTCCCAAATTTTAGACCATTCCGACACAATCGAAAAAAATGACGAAATTGCCCCGGCGCGATTTTCGTTTCCGATCAACCAGTCAAAATTTTAGCCGATTCCGACATCGTCACGAAAAATGACGAAATTGCTCCCGCCGCGATTTCTGTTTCCGATCAACCTGTCAAATTTGAGCCCATTCCGACACCGTTGCGAAAAATGACGAAATTACCCCCGGCTCCGTTTTTGTTCCTGATCAACCTGTCAAATTTTAGCACATTCCGACACAGTCGCGAAAAATGAACAAATTGCCCCGGGCACGATTTTTGTTTCCGATCAACCTGTCAAATTTTAGACCATTACTACACAGTCGCCAAAAATGACGAAATCGCCCCCGGCGCGATTTTTGGTTCCGATCAACCAGTCAAATTTTAGCCCATGCCGACACAGTCGCGAAAAATGACGAAATTGCCCCCGGCGCAGTTTTTTGCTTCCGATCAACCTGTCAAATTTTAGCCCATTCCGACACAGCCGCGAAAAATGACGAAATTGCCCCCGGCGCGATTTTTGTTCCGGATCAACCAGTCAAATTTGAGCCCATTCCGACACAGTCGAGAAAAATGACGAAGTCGCCTCCGGCGCGATTTTTGTTCTCGATCAACCTGTCAAATTTGAGCCCATCTCGACACAGTCGCGAAAAATGACGAAATTGCCTCTAGCGCGGTTTTTTTTTCGATCAACCAGTCAAATTTTAACCCATTCCGACATAGTTGCGAAAAATGACGAAATTACCCCTGGCGCGATTTTTATTCCCGATCAACCTTCCAAATTTGAGCCCATAACGACACCGTCGCTAAAAATGACGAAATTGCCCCTGGCGCGATTTTTTGTTTCCGATCAACCTGTCAAATTTTAGCCCATTCCGACACAGTCGCGTTAAATGACGAAATTGCCCCAGGCGCGGTTTTTGTTTCCGATCAACCAATCAAATTTGAGCCCATTCGGACACAGTCGAGAAAAATGACGAAATTGTCCCCGATGCGATTTTTGTTCCCAATCAACCTGTCAAATTTGAGCCCATTCCGACACAGTCACGAAAAATGACGATATTGCCCCCGGCGCGATTTTTCTTTCCGATCAACTTGTCAAATTTTAGCCCATTCCGACACAGTCGAGAAAAATGACGAAACTGCCCCCTGCGGGATTTTTGTTTCCGATCAACCTCCCAAATTTTAGCTCATTCCGACGCAGTCGAGAAAAATGACGAAATTGCCCCGGCGCGATTTTTCTTTCCGATCAACCAGTCAAATTTTAGCCGATTACGACACCGTCACGAAAAATAACGAAATTGCCATCGCCGCGATTTTTGTTTCCGATCAACCTGTCAAATTTGAGCCCATTCCGACACAGTTGCGAAAAATGACGAAATTACCCCGGCTCGATTTTTCTTCCGGATCAACCTGTCAAATTTGAGCCCATTCCGACACAGTCGCGAAAAATGACGAAATTGCCCCCGACGCGATTTTTGTTTCCGATCAACCTGTCAAATTTGAGCCCATTCCGACACAGTTGCGAAAAATGACGAAATTACTCCGGCTCGATTTTTGTTCCGGATCAACCAGTCAAATTTTTGCCCATTCCGACAAAGTCGCGAAAAATGAGGAAATTGCCCCCAACGCGATTTTTTGTTTCCGATCAACCTGTCAAATTTTAGCCCATTCCGACAAAGTCGCGAAAAATGAAGAAATTGCCGCCGGCGCGATTTTTTGTTTCTGATCAACCTGTCAAATTTTAGCCCATTCCGACACAGTCGCGAAAAATGACGAAATCTCCCCGGGCGCATTTTTTGTTTCCGATCAGCCAGTCAAATTTTAGCCCATTCCGACACAGTCGAGAAAAATGACGAAATTGCCCCCGGTGCATTTTTTGTTTCCGATCAACCAGTCAAATTTTAGCCCATTCCGACACAGTCGAGAAAAATGACGAAATTGCACCCGGCGCGATTTTTCTTTCCGATCAATATGCCAAATTTCAGGACATTCCGACACAGTTGCGAAAAATGACGAAATTGCCCCCGGCGCGGTTTTTGTTCCCGATCAACCTGTCAAATTTGAGCCCACGCCGACACAGTCGCTAAAAATGACGAAATTGCCCCCGGCGCAATTTTTTTTCCGATCAACCTGTCAAATTTTAGCCCATTCCGACACAGTCTCAAAAAATGACGAAATTGCCCTTGGCGCGGTTTTTGTATCCGATCAACCTGTCAAATTTGAGCCCATTCCGACACAGTCGAGAAAAATGACGAAATTGCCCCTGGAGCGATTTTTGTTCTCAATCAACCCGTCAAATATGAGCCCATTCCGACACAGTCGCGAAAAATTACGAAATTGCCCACGACGCGATTTTTGTTTCCAAATCAACCTGTCAAATTTTAGCCCATTCCGATACAGTTGCGAAAAATGTCGAAATTACCCAAGGCGAGGTTTTTGTTCCCGATCAACCTGTCAAATTTGAGCCCATTCCGACACAGTCGCGAAAAATGACGAAATTGCCCCCGGAGCAATTTTTGTTTCCGATCAACCTGTCAAATTTTATCCCATTCCGACACAGTCGCGAGAAATGACGAAATTGCCCCCGGCTCGTTTTTTGTTTCCGATCAACCAGTCAAATTTTAGCCCATTCCGACACTGTCCAGAAAAATGACGAAATTGCCTCCGGCGCAATTTTTCTTTCCGGTCAACCTCCCAAATTTCAGCCCATTCCGACACAATCGAGAAAAATGACGAAATTGCCTCCGGCGCAATTTTTCTTTCCGGTCAACCTCCCAAATTTCAGCCCATTCCGACACAATCGAGAAAAATGACGAAATTGCCCCCAGCGCGATTTTCGTTTCCGATCAACCAGTCAAATTTTAGCCGATTCCGACACCGTCGCTAAAAATGACGAAATTACCCCCTGCTCGATTTTTGTTTCGGATCAACCTGTCAAATTTGAGCCCATTCCAGCACAGTCGCGGAAAATGACGAAATTGCGTCCGGCACGATTTTTGTTTCTGATCAACCTGTCAAATTTTAGACCATTACTGCACAGTCGCGACAAATTTTAGCCCATTCCGACACCGTTGCGAAAAATGACGAAATTACCCCCTGCTCGATTTTTGTTCCGGATCAACCTGCCAAATTTGAGCCCATTCCAGCACAGTCGCGGAAAATGACGAAATTGCGTCCGGCACGATTTTTGTTTCCGATCAACCTGTCAAATTTTAGACCATTACTGCACAGTCGCGAAAAATGACGAAATTGCCCCCAGCGCGGTTTTTTGTTTCCGATCAACGTATCAAATTTTAACTCATTCCGACACAGTCGAGAAAAATGACAAAATTGCCCCCGGCGCGATTTTTGTTCCCGATCAACCTGTCAAATTTGAGCCCATTCCGACACAGTCGGGAAAAATGACGAAATTGCCCCGGGCGCGATTTTTGTTCCCGATCAACCTGTCAAATTTGAGCCCATTCCGACACAGTCGGGAAAAATGACGAAATTGCCCCCGGCGCGATTTTCGTTTCCGATCAACCTGTCAAATTTTATCCCATTCCGACACAGTCGCGAGAAATGACGAAATTGCCCCCGGCTCGTTTTTTGTTTCCGATCAACCAGTCAAATTTTAGCCCATTCAGACACAGTCGAGAAAATTGACGAAATTGCCCCCGGCGCGATTTTTCTTTCCGATCAACCTCCCAAATTTCAGCCTATTCCTTCGATCAACCAGTCAAATTTTAGCCGATTCCGACACCCTCACGAAAAATGACGAAATTGCCCCCGGTGCGATTTTTGTTTCCGATCAACCTGTCAAATTTTAGCCAGTTCCGACACCGTTGCGAAAAATGACGAAATTACCCCCGGCTCGATTTTTGTTCCTGATCAACCTGTCAAATTTGAGCCCATTCCGACACAGTGGCGAAAAATGAAGAAATTGCCCCCGCCACGATTTTTGTTTCCGATCAACCTGTCAAATTTTAGACCATTACTACACAGTCGCGAAAAATGATGAAATTGCCCCCGCCGCAATTTTTGTTTCCGATCAACCAGTTAAATTTTTGCCCATTCCGACAAAGTCACGAAAAATGACGAAATTGGCCCCGGCGCGATTTTTTGTTTCCGATCAACCTGTCAAATTTTATCCCATTCCGACAAAGTCGCGAAAAATGACGAAATTGCCGCCGGCGCGATTTTTTGTTTCCGATCAACCTGTCAAATTTTAGCCCATTCCGACACAGTCGCGAAAAATGATGAAATTGCCCCCGGCGCGATTTTTGTTTCCTATCAACCTGTCAAATTTTAGCCCATTCCGACACAGTCGCGAAAAATGATGAAATTGCCCCCGGCGCGATTTTTGTTTCCTATCAACCTGTCAAATTTTAGCCCATTCCGACACAGTCGAGAAAAATGACGAAATTGCCTCCGGCGCGATTTTTCATTCCGATCAACCTCCCAAATTTCAGCCCATTCCGACACAATCGAGAAAAATGACGAAATTGCCCACGGCGCGATTTTCGTTTCCGATCAACCAGTCAAATTTTAGTCGATTTCGGAACCATCGCGAAAAATGACGAAATTGCCCCCGGCTCGATTTTTGTTTCCGATCAACCTGTCAAATTTTAGCCCATTCCGACACCGTTGTGAAAAATGACGAAATTACCCCCTGCTCGATTTTTGTTCCTGATCAACGAGTCAAATTTGAGCCCATTCCGACACAGTCCCGATAAATGACGAAATTGCCCCTGGCGCGATTTTTGTTTTCGATCAACCAGTCAACTTTGAGCCCACCCCGACACAGTCGCTTAAAATGACGAAATTGCCCCCGGCACGATTTTTGTTTTCGATCAACCTGTCAAATTTATTCCATGCCGACAAAGTCGCGAAAAATGACGAAATTGCCCCCGGCGCGATTTCTTGTTTCCGATCAACCTGTCAAATTTTTGCCCATTTCGACACAATCGCGAAAAATGACGAAATTGCCCCTGGCGCAATTTTTGTTTCCGATCAACCATTCAAATTTTAGCCCATTCCGACACAGTCGAGAAAAATGATGAAATTGCCCCCAGCGCATTTTTTGTTTCCGATCAACCAGTCAAATTTTAGCCCATTCTGACATAGTCGAGAAAAATGACGAAATTGCTCCCAGTGCGATTTTTCTTTCCCGATCAACCTGTCAAATTTGAGCCCATTCCGACACAGTCGCAAAAAATAACGAAATTGCCCCCGGCGCGATTTTTGTTTCCGATCAACCTGTCAAATTTTAGCCCATTCCGACACAGTCGCGAAAAATGACGAAATTACCCCCGGTGCGATTTTTGTTCCCGATCAACCTGTCAAATTTTAGCCCATTCCGACACAGTCGCGAAAAATGACGAAATTGCCCCCAGCGCGGTTTTTTGTTCCCGATCAACCATTCAAATTTTAGACCATTCCGACACAGTCGAGAAAAATGACGAAATTGCCCCCGGCGCGATTTTTGGTTCCGATCAACCTGTCAAATTTGAGCTCATCTCGACACAGTCGCGAAAAATGACGAAATTGCCCCCGTTGCGATTTTTGTTTCCGATCAACCTGTCAAATTTTAGCCGATTTCGACACCGTCGTGAAAAAAGAAGAAATTGCCCCCGGCTCGATTTTTGTTTCCGATCAACCTGTTAAATTTTAGCCCATTCCGACACCGTTGCGAAAAATGACGAAATTACCGCCTGCTCGATTTTTGTTCCTGATCAACCAGTCAAATTGGAGCCCATTCCCACACAGTCGCGATAAATGACGAAATTGCCCCTGGCGCGGTTTTTGTTTTCAATCAACCAGGCAAATTTGAGCCCATTCCGACACAGTCGCTTAAAATGACGAAATTGCCCCCGGCACGATTTTTGTTTACGATCAACCTGTCAAATTTTAGACCATTACTACACAGTCGCGAAAAATGACGAAATTGCCCTCGACGCATTTTTTGTTTTCGATCAACCTGTCAAATTTTAGCCCATGCCAACAAAGTCGCGAAAAATGACGAAATCGCCCCCGGCGCGATTTCTTGTTTCCGATCAACCTGTCAAATTTTTGCCCATTTCGACACAGTCGCGAAAAATGACGAAATTGCCCCTGGCGCAATTTTTGTTTTCGATCAACCATTCAAATTTGAGCCCGTTCCGACACAGTCGAGAAAAATGATGAAATTGCCCCCGGCGCATTTTTTGTTTCCCATCAACCAGTCAAATTTTAGCCCATTCCGACACAGTCGAGAAAAATGACGAAATTGCCCCCTGCGCGATTTTTCTTTCCGGTCAACATGCCAAATTTCAGCCCATTCCGACACGGTCGAGAAAAATGAAGAAATTGCCCCCGACGTAATTTTCGTTTCCAATAAACCAGTCAAATTTTAGCCGATTCCGACACCGTCCCAAAAAATGACGAAATTGCCCTCGGAACGATTTGTTTCCGATCATCCTATCAAATTTTTGCCCATCCGACACAGTTGCGAAAAATGACGAAATTATCCCCAGCGAGGTTTTTGTTCCCGATCAACCAGTCAAATTTGAGCCCATTCCGACACAGTCGCGAAAAATGACGAAATTGCCCCCGGCGCGGTTTTTTGT
Source organism: Olea europaea var. sylvestris (assembly GCF_002742605.1). Taxonomy (NCBI): domain Eukaryota; kingdom Viridiplantae; phylum Streptophyta; class Magnoliopsida; order Lamiales; family Oleaceae; genus Olea; species Olea europaea. The sequence continues at coordinate 10,156 of NW_019265171.1, forward strand.
TCCGATCAACCTGTCAAATTTTTGCCCATTTCGACACAGACGCGAAAAATGACGAAATTGCCCCCGACGAGGTTTTTGTTTCCGATCAACCAGTCAAATTGGAGCCCATTCCGACACAGTCGAGAAAAATGGCGAAATTGTCTCCGGAGCGATTTTTGTTCCCGATCAACCTGTCAAATTTGAGCCCATTCCGATACAGTCGCAAAAAATGACGAAATTGCCCCGGCGCGATTTTTGTTTCCGATCAACCTGTCAAATTTTAGCCCATTCCGTCACAGTCGCAAAAAATGACGAAATTTCCCCCGGTACGATTTTTGTTCCCGATCAACCTGTCAAATTTTAGCCCATTCTGACACAGTCGCGAAAAATGATGAAATTGCCCCAGGCGCGATTTTTTTTTACGATCAACCAGTCAAATTTTAGCCCATTCCGACACAGTCGCGATAAATAACGAAATTGCCCCTGGAGCGATTTTTGTTTCCGACCAACCAGTCAAATTTGAGCCCATTCCGACACAGTCGAGAAAACTGACGAAATTGCCTTCGGTGCGATTTTCGTTCCCGATCAACTTGTCAAATTTGAGCCCATTCCGACAGAGTCGCGTTGCCCCTGGAGCGATTTTTGTTTCCGACCAACCAGTCAAATTTGAGCCCATTCCGACACAGTCGAGAAAATTGACGAAATTGCCTTCGGTGCGATTTTCGTTCCCGATCAACCGGTCAAATTTGAGCCCATTCCGACACAGTAGCGAAAAATGACGAAATTGCCCCCGGCGCGATTTTTGTTTCTGATCAACATGTCAAATTTTAGCCCATTCCGACACAGCCGAGAAAAATGACGAAACTGCCCCCTGCGGGATTTTTG
>NW_019265172.1:0-812 GCF_002742605.1 Olea europaea var. sylvestris
TTCTAATCTCATTTGAGAACCATTTACGACATAGAAAACATTCGATTTGGAAAATGATATCTAAAGAAAAATTGTAGCCCTTTGAGTTAGATTTCCAACGCATTTTGAATTGCCTCAATGGAATATCGGAAGAAGAAGTTATGATAGAAATACTAAAGGCTGTACAGTATCAACCGAAGTACGCGGAATATGAAAAGTCAAATCCCTACATTATTTTCTAGCACCTTCTTAAACCTATAACTCCCACATAAATGGCACCCATATTAATGAGTATTAGGCCCTTCACTTGCCCTAAAGTTGTGAGATTTTCACGTATAAATAGGCCCCAATGCATATACATTTTTCACACCAAGACAAAAGCTTCTAAGCATAAAAGAGAGAGTTTTCATGTCTAGAAAAAAAGAAAGGAGAGGGAGGAAAACTAGTTTTTCCTAGAAGTTTTGGTGCTATCAAGAAGTGTTTTCCAAGCATCAATCCTCAACGGAGTGTTTTTTTTAAACATCAAAGGAGTGCATTTTTCAACAAGGTTTAAAGCATCAATCAAGGTAAGTAGAGGTGTAAAGTGTTAATTCGTGTTAAGTTATAAGTTTCTAGTAAATGAAGATTTATGTTAATGTTTGTATGTCTAATGGTACCTCCGGTTACGGCAAGTACTTCCGGTTGAGGCATCGTGTTAAGTCATGACTCTGCGTGTTTGGGATTCTATCGGAAATCCTACTATGAAAAGGTTTTTGAAGTTACAGCTTTGAAATGTATAGCTTGATCACAAATGTACCAATGATATCTGTTGAGTTTTTTAACTCACGGGTTTA
>NW_019265172.1:9484-11012 GCF_002742605.1 Olea europaea var. sylvestris
CGTGGCAAAGTGTAAATTAAAGTGAACAACATAGTGTGCATGTAGCAAGGTCCTTGCCGATTGAACTTCGCTATTTACACACTAATTTATGTCACATTTTTTGACACTTACATTATTGTCAAGTGTCAATTGGATGGGAAAACTATTTGAAATTTATACAGTCCAACAAAATAATGTCACGTGGCAAAGTGTAAACTAAAGTGCACACCATAGTGTACATGTAGCAAGGTTCTTACCGATTGATCTTTGCTATTCATGCACTAATTTTTGACACTTTGTTTCACACTTACATTGTTGTCAAGTGTCAATTAGATGGGAAAACTATTTGAAATTTATATAGCCAAGAAGGGCAATGTCACGTGGGAAAGTGTAAACTAAACTGTGAACACCATAGTGTACATGTAGCAAGATCCTTAACGATTGAACTTTACTATTTGTACGCTAATATTTGACACATTGTTTGGCACTTGTATTGTTGCCGAGTGTCAATTGGTTGAGAAGACAGTTTGAAATTCAAACTCTCCAATAGGGCAATGACACATGGCAAAGTGTAAGCTAAAGTGTACACCATAGTGTACATATAACAAGGTTCTTACTGATTGATCTTTGCTATTTGTGCATTGATTTTTGACACGTTGTTGGACACTTGCATTGTTGTCAAGTGTTAATTGGATAGGAAAATTGTTTGAAATTTAAACTATCCAACAGGGTAATGTCACGTGGTAAAGTGTGAACTAAAGTGTACACCATAGTGTACATGTACAAGGTCCTTACCAATTGAACTTTAGTATTTTTACACTGATTTTGGACACATTTTTTAACACTTGCATTGTTGTCAAGTGTCAATTGGGTGGAAAAACTGTTTGAAATTTAAACAGCCCAACAGGGCAGTGTCACGTGGTAAAGTGTAAACTATAGTGTACACCATAGTGCATTTGTAGTAAGGTTCTCACCAATTGATCTTTGCTATTTGTACCCTGATTTTTGACTAGTTGTTTTATATTTATATTGTTGTTAAGTGTCAATTGGATGAGAAAACTGTTTGAAATTTAAACTGTAAAGGTGGGTAATGGCACCTTGCAAAGTGTAAACTAATGTCTACACCACATTGTACATGTAGCAAGGTCCTTAATGATTGAACTTTGTTATTTGTATACTGATTTTTGACATGTTGTTTGACACTTGCATTGTTGTCAAGTGTCAATTGGATGGGAAAACGATTTGAAATTTAAACTATCCAACAAGATATTGACACGTGGTAAAGTGTAAACTAAAGTGTACATGTCGCAAGGTTCTTACCGATTGAACTTTGCTAGTTGTGCACTGATTTTCGACACGTTGTTTGACAGTTGCATTATTGTGAAGTGTCAATTGGATGGGAAAACTGTGTGAAATTTATACTGTCCAATAGGGTAATGTCACATGAAAAAGTGTAAACTGAAGTATGTACACCATAGTGTACATGTAGCAAGGTTCTTATTGATTGAACTTTGCTATTTGTACACTGATTTTTGACACGTTGTTTGAC